>NC_142841.1:17272727-17575757 GCF_061612785.1 Hesperophylax consimilis | reverse complement strand
CATCCTAACCTAACTTAACCTACTTAACCCAGTTAATAACTGGAATAAGTTTATTAACTCCTGGGAGTACAATGCTTTATATAATATACTATATTCTGTATTGTATACTTTTAATAAAATAAAAAATAAAGTTTTTGTTTCATCACTTTCCATGACTTTATATAACTTTTTAAAGAAGTGATGAATTATCATTGTGATGATTTATCCGGTCACCGATAAATTAACTCGGGACCACAAAGACGACGCAAACTCGAGATGGCTTCGTACTTATGCAAAGTATATATGTATATAATTATTACTCAACCATTTTCATTAAGTAGTTTAGAACTTTTCTGATAGTTGTATTTTATAAACAATTTGGTAGGTACTGTACGTATTTCACTTCTAATACATAAGTATTTTTCCCAATTAAGAAAAAGATAAATTGTTATTTTATTAGTTGACAAGCGTATTATTTCATATTTGTGTTCCTACTTAAGAAAATATTGTGTACCTTCTGAGGATATGATAGGAAAAAAAAAATTCTAGCTTTTTATTTTCCACGGAAAATTTGAACGGTAATTTTCAATAAAACAATTTTTTATCAAAGTTTCCGCTATTCTGATCTATTTGTTTAATCAGTATTTTCAACTTTTAATATAAAAAGCGCTACTTTTTTCCGAATATGATTTAATTTGAAAGGAAAATATTTGAGTAAGTTGAGGAAATCCTTCTCACGATTGTATTGATCCTTACGTAACATGGTTTGAGTGAGATAGGTTTTCTTAAAATTAAAAAAGTTACGTGAAAATCCCTGAAAAAGTTCGTGAAAAGTTTATACAAATTTCAATGGAAAATTAATTTAAATTATATAAATATTTCGAGGTAATATTTGTTGGGATTCGAGTCAGGAAGTCAGGAAGGGGTTTGTCATTGGAAGCAACGTGTCTCTGGACGTACGAACAAGCACATAAAAGGCTTCGCGTTCAACGTGATTTTTATTGTACATGGTAATTCATTACTCAACAAGGTTCTTGCATTTTGCGTAATGGACTTTTTCACTTCTTTCTTTCCTCCTCTTATAAGGCTTTGATTGTTCACGAAAGCAACAAATGTTGTTTTCATTCCTTTTGATTACATTTTTTAAGTGAGAAGTAATCATCATCACAACAACACTGTACGCATTAAAAAAAACTCATTACTTAAATTCTTTTTTTTTCTGTTTTATCATATCGCCACCCGGCTGGGCAGCGTTGAGAGGCGGGTTAAGGTAGGAAAAGATTTATTAATGCGGAGTGTTATTTTTTAATGATAAACTAACGTTTATAAGACAAGGTTTTATACATAGCATAAAGGATAACAAATGCAATAATTAGTCATCCGAAATACCAATACATATTGAAAATATCTCCCGAGTAAAAATAAATGTCTCCATATACGATACATATATGAGTTTAGTGTTAAATATCTCCCATAGTTTTTTGCTGTTTTTTTTCTAATGTGTATTTATATTTATTTCTAAAACGAAAAAATATTTATACTATACGCCCATACGAACTTTTACAAATATATAATATACATAATAATTTAGTGGAACAGTCATCATGAAGTATAATTTGATTTTTAATTATATATCGAACCCATTCAGAAGAATAGTATCATGCTGTCGATATCTAAATGACTTAATGAGTCCTTATATTGTTTTTGCAATAAAAAGGTATGTTATTATATCCTTCTTGTAACTCTTTTTCGTGGATTTGAACATGTCTACTACTTCTGTGAAAGTATTTCCAATGCATTCAATCTAGGTCGAAGCATTATCTAAATGACTCAGTCCGGATATTGTTGTTTCAATTAAAAAGGTATATTACTATAGCCTTCTTGCGACTATATTGTGAGTTGAACACGTCTACTACTTCTGCTAAAGTATTTCAAATGTATTCAATATAGGTACAAGCGATTACCTAAATGACTCATTCCTGATATTGTTGTTACAATTAAAAATAATTTTCTATTATTCCATTACAATTTACACTTGAGAGCAAACTACTTGGGTTTAAATCCCATTAAATATTAATATGCATCAGAGACTTGAACTTTGGAACACTGTGCTTTTTTATTACCATTGCATAACAATAATAACAAATTTGGGATTAAAGTAATGAGTAGGAAAAGAGGTTAATTCCGCATGTTGAAATAAACCAACGTGTTACAAATCGTAGTAAGTAGAGTGTATTATGTAACCGGGTAAATGTTATAACACTGTATTTCGTGGACGATCTGAATAATAATTATTGTTTCAGTTAATGTGTTTCTGATTTGTATGATGAATTCAGCATAGTTTGTTATTGTGTATTGTAATAAATTATATATTCTATTCTCTTGTTTTACATAATGTTTCGTACTTATTTAATAGGGTTCTGTGTGGTATTGTCAAATGTGATAATTGAAGATTAACAGATTTAGTACCATCTAGTCGGAACTATAGAAACATCTTACGTCTGATTATCGCGATATTATTGTATTTTATTTGTCTGGAAAATTTAAAAGACGAAAACTTTTGTTTTAATTTTAAACAAATGAACAAAATTGTGATGGGATGTTACAAATAAAAATATGAGCTACTTATTATAATTGAGCTGAAATAAAATGTGTATAACAATAATTCATTTCTTCAAATTTAAGAGACATGAAAATGTATAAAGTTTATATTTTGTTTGGAGGAAATAGCGTTATATTGCTGGAGATATTAAATTAATTTTAAAATGAGACACACCTGCTGTAATAAATGGCTCAATTACAGACAGTTAGAAAGATTATTTATTCGACATAGCCGTATTTAATTCATACAAACATTACCCACACTTTCCCGGCATTGGAAGCAAAATCCATGGAACTTTTTTGAGGAAAATATATTGTCTTTTTAGTGTACCTTTTTAAAAGTTAAGGTAGTATAATTTTAATCCAGACCTTTATTTAAAAAAAACCTAACTATAAGAATCTTTCATTGTCGCGTAAAAGTGTAAGCCTGAGTTACAATGGAAAAAATTCTGGAGGAAGAAGGGGCTCCCCCAAATAAAATTCTATATAAAAAAAAATTAAACGAGTCATGTTTTATTAAATATTTTTACAACTTTCGGTCAAATTATCGTTTTTGTATTCGTACATCTCCTTTTCAAACCATCTTCTTCTTCTTTTTGAACGCTTACTACGGATTAGCGTGTGTCGCTCCCCATAGAGAGAAAAAAAATCGCCTTATTTTTAAACGCCTGGGGTCTCAAAAGTTGCGTATGATCCGTAGCTATTCGAAAACGTAAAAATAAATTAAATTGGTGTTCACTATTAGCTCGCTAAAATGGCCGGAAGTTTTGAAAAAAATTTGATTTCGTGATTTGGGAAAAAAATAAAACAATGGGTCCATATTTTATATTTTGTAGCACACTTAATTTTATTTCCATAACTGCAGTACAAAGAACGAAAAATAAATATTTTTTTAAACATATGTGATGTGTTGGTTAAAAATATAAAAGGGAAAAATAACACTTTTTATGGTTAAATTCAAGATACTAAACAATAACGTACAACCACATTTTTGACCAAAATACAACGAACAAAAAATAATGGATGCTCAAAATTGAATGATAACATATTGTTAAAACAGTAATTACTTAAAATCTTGCTTTGAATTAAAATTTGGCATTATGTTTCTTGAAAGTTGCTTGGCGTGAATATAACCTTTTCTAGCATTGTAACCAGCAACAGAAGACGCCTCTGTGGTCAACTTCACACACCTTTCCACTGATTGTGTGTGGCAAGGAAATTTAGGAAAATCGAACCTTTTTACATTTCCTTCATCACACAATTTGAGTAATTCGTCCGTTTTTACGTTGGTCAGGAGTGGAGGTTCTGTCAGAATTAAATCTGTGGCCTGCCAGTCAATTTATTCTATGTAGCTATTGCAGTTTAAATTAATTTTTGGAATTATGAACTCTCTCACTCATGAAGTTTGAAGGGCCCTATATTTAATGATCCTTCTACATCCTAGCTCCCTTATACATTTATTGTCATCGGTTAACATTGATAGAATAATGTTTTCCGGGTGTGCAAAATATGCGTTCCTCTGAATCACGGGGTCGACAATAGCTTTCAATTCTCCTGAAAGATATCTGGAAATGCTAACCATTTTCCAGAGATTACGGGCTCCATCTATCTAAGACCTATTGCACTTTATGGTAAACCATGTTGGAGCATAAACTCTCACAATAAAGGTGGCCAATATCTGCAAATTTTCTGTTGAGTTTTCCGTTGCAACATATCGTAATATTCTGTTTGCAGTTGTTAGCCACCTGGCATGAGACATTTTCCCTGGTTGTTTCCTAGCCAAATCTACAGTTATCATACCTTTTGACACAGCCAGACATATATTATATAAATAATTTTGGTCCGTGCTTAATTTTTCTGTTATATTTTCCGGTATGGATGATTGAATGGGAACAAACCGAATAATTTTAACGTTCTCACAATTTTTTAAGTTTCTTCCGATTGGTCCCGAGAAAGCTACAGGTCCGCTAGTCGGTCCATCTAATGAAGATAGCAGATGTCGTAATGATAGTTCATTGGCGTGCAGCTGGCAGATAAGCCATTGCAATGGCTTTCCAAGTCTCTGTTCCATTCTTGAAATGATTCCATTTTTCCGGCCAGTGTTTGTATTTGTTCCGTCACAACGAACTGCAACAATTTTCTCCATTTGACGATTTTCCTCTTCCAAAAGAGAACATATGGCATTAGCAGTACCAGATGATGGCGTAGCGTGTCCGAGATACACTGATCCTGGCTCCTGCACAAGCGTTATGTGTCAACTTTTATTCGTCGATAAAATTTTCTTCCTTTCTTGATAATAAACATTGCTTTGTCCTTGCGCCCATCTAAAAATAAACCTTCGATATTTGTCAATTTACGGCTATTTAATAACATATCTCTAGTTTGCTTTCTAGTTCTTCATAATCTACTATGATCTATAACGAAAGATGGACCAGCTTCATTTACATCTTTTAAAACCGCAGAAGCAATGGCAGCTGCTGCTCTGTGTGATACGCCGTATCGATCACAAATTTGAGATAACTTCGTCAAGGGATTCTTCATCTTCGAATATTGTATATTTTGAGGAGATAATGTATCATGAGCCACTGCAGATTGATGATCATCACTTAGCGCTGGTTCCTCATCAGAATCTGAAAAACTGTTGGAAAGAAGCGGAAGAAGAGAAGATGGTTTTTCTAAAGGTCGTGACTTATTCGGATTTACAATCCTTTGCGCCCTTGTATATTTTTTACGAAGTTTTTGCGTAGTGTTGAAATCGATATTTCCCATAATCAATTATCTTTGACTACGTTGATAAATCCAATAATTGAAAATTAAAGCAAACTAAATGGCAATGGAAAACGTTTTAGTGGATTTTTATCATTTTTTTTGTTAATTTCGGTATTCTTGTAGATTTACTTGCATTAATAAAATTGATTTTTTTATTTAATTTTTGTCAACTATACGCAGTTTTTAATAATAAACAAACGTTAAAAGGTAAAATTATTGTGAAAAAAATATTAATTACCATTATTTAAAAATACATGTTTTAGGTTTTTTTTCTGTTTTTCAATGCATTTTAGCGAGCTAATAACCATTTTAAAAAAAATAATTTTAAATGTAGTTCTCATTTTCTTTGTAAGACGCAACTTTTGAGACATCAGGCGTTTCTGAATTCAAAAGTTGAAACAATTGACACACCCTACTACGGATCCTTAAAAGTAATTAAGAATATTGAATGGAATAAGTAATACAATATTTTACAGCCATTTTTGGGGTATTTGCTCCGAAACAAGCAATTCATACGTCTTACAGACTTTAAGCTCACTCTACACATATTTCTTCTTGACTTTCAAGCTTTTATATTTTTAATTCTTGTTCGAGTTATGTCGATATATATAATAGTCTAGTATGTAAATTATGGACGTCAGTATATTCAGCTCTCAAGTATCACTGGACTAACAATGGTTCAGACAAGGATATTTTAGAAATGATATACAGGAAATCTCCAGTGTTTTCAGAAGTACGTGAATATATTATGAAATTGGCGTTGCTAACTCAATTTCGCAAAATATATGACTTCTGGACTTTCAGCTTTAAGGTAATTTTATCTCATTTTGGAGTACCTTTCCATTTGTTTATGTTTTATCGTAACATTCCGACAGTAATAAAGGCGGACAAAGAAAGATATCATTGGGAGCTTGGTTTATTTTAATAATAATGTTTTTTTTTTGATTTATAATGGAACGTTACTATCCTTTTTCATTCTACATTTCTGTTTTTGTTACGTAAGTGTAGATGAATATACAGTGGACATAGAAACGTTAACACGTTTCTTTATTTTGGAAAGGTAGTGCTTGACCTTTAAACTCAACTCTGTCGACCAAATCCCCAGACAAAATGCCACAGGGTCAAAGCTGATACTCGTACATTACCGAATTCAATTTAATATAGTGTGTTAAATGGAACAAGAGAATTTTATTTATCAACGTCCCAGAAATGAACATATACAATGGTATATTAAGGTGGAGCCAATAGTTGTAGTGTACTCTTAACTTATAATGGATGAAAGTAGTAAAAACAATCTGGCTGTTCAGATATCGTCACTAAAATTGCAAAATGAGTGTGGCTATCTTAACCACGAGATGAAAATTTGTTATTGTTCCCGCAAATATCTCTCGAATATTAATCTTTGGTATCGTGTTTATGGTTCTTAAGGTTTGTCCAAAAATAAAATGCATAAAATTAGGCAGATACTATTTGATACAAAGAAAAAATCCTATGCTGAAAAAACAAACAACAAAACCGTTGAACCGTGAGATCTGGCATCGTGAAATTTGCAAAGTTCTTCCATTCTGAATACATTTCGAAAATATTTTGCACTCTACACGTCATTCCCATCATATATAATTTTTTTTTAATATTTTTATTTTTCCCAATTTTTCCATAAGTAGGTACATACAATATTATAAAAATCAATAAGAATAATGGGAACCCACTAAGGCGCAGCCTGTGCGTGGGTAATATAGTTAAATACATTAAATTACTGTACCTAGAAAGAAACAAACTGTGGGCATATAAAACAAAAACAAAAAACAATTTGTCTAAGCGGTTTGTATAAAAAGTTTTTACAATAGTGCATAGTGAAGTTATAAGAGTTTAGTGTTAAGTATATAATTTGTGAGAAACATGAAGCGATACAAATTAAATAAAAAAAGTTTCAACTGCTGTATCGAAAAGTCATAATTTTAACTCTTTTAAATATTGAGGAACTTTAGTTTTCACTTGAATATTTTTCGGTAAAAGATTGAAAGTACGAGGTCCAATGAAACTGCAGTGTTTTTGCATTTGTTTGGAATTCGTTTGGGGAGTATAAAATACATTATTATTTCTATTAGTAACAAATGTAATTAACATAATTGATTAAAAACCCTTGTAGACCACCCCTCTCCCCCTCCCCAATATGTTATGTATATAAACCGTAGACTATAGAATAATTTGTACCAGTCCAAAGATGGCTAAAGCTGAAACCGGTTACGGTCAATAAAATTAAAGTGTAAAAAAGTTTAATATTTTTTTTATTATAGTAAATTATAATGGAATTCCACCATGAATTGTCAGTTTCAAAAATAGAAATATATTTCATAGTTTGCAAAATAAATAGTTTACGGAGACGTAATAGTTTAAATTCTTTGTATGACTCATTTGTTGAAAAAGTTATTTTCCTACTATACATAACTTTGATAATATAATTTTGAATTATTTGTAAAGGTTTTATATGTGCTTGAAGCGCACCACCCCATCCTATTATTCCGTATATGAGTGAAGATTGCACCAAAGAAAAATGAATTATTTTCAGTTTGTCGATATTGAGCACTTCGTTTAGTCTGTCAAATTTTATATAAAAAAAATTTATTAAAAATTTCATTGTTAAAAATTATTGTAAAATATGTAGTGAACTTTTTGATGATTTATCCTAAAAGAAAGAAGAAACACTTTTCTTCGTTCCAGCCTTTTCATTTAAATTGAAAATAATCGATCGTAAAACTTGTATCCAATTTATGCGTACGTTAAGAAATATATATACTCGTAAGTTTTCCCTTTAGCTAGTATAGAACTCCAACATAATAACTGCAACTTCGCCGACGTTTGGAAATAAGCACTTATTACACCATTCCACAAAAGTAGGGACAAAAATAATATTACCAATTACAGGCCCATCTCCAAACTCCCAATTGTCAGCATGATCATAGAAAATATAATTCTTGATCAACCTTTTCCAGCATTGTAAATAATCATATTATAAAATCAATACAGCTTTTTTAGAAAATTGTCGGCCGAGACAAACCTGCTGGAATACACGATTTTATATTAAATGTGGGTAGTAAAAATCAAATAGACTCTATCTATATGGGTTTTTCAAAAGCCTTCGATAAAACTAATATCGAACTGCTTATGAAGAAGCTGTTAAAAATCAGGATTTTTGAGGATCTACTAAGATGGACCAAATCACATGTCACAAATAGAAGTCAAGCAGTTAGAGACAAGGTTTTTTCTTCCCGTTTCTATAATATACCATCGGGGAATCCGCAAGGATCGTATCTCCGACCTCTATTGATTATTTTGTATATCAATGATAAAGGCACATATTTTAAAAACTCTAAATTACAAATTCTTGCAGATGACACTAAAATTTACAAAAACGCCACTAAAATTAATGACTGCTTTGAATTGCAGGAGTATATTAAAGGGATTGTAATATATTGTGCAAACAACCAACTGTTCCTTAACCTGGAAAAATGTAACACAATATCTTTCACCAAAAGCATTAACTCTCTAACATTTCTAAATCAATGACGTAGAAACAAAAAGATGAAATGAAGTGAGGGACTTGGTATAATAATGTACTACGAAATGTCTTTCCGATCACATTTAAATTTGTTCGCTCAATACTAGAATTGAATCAGTAATATGGAATCCCCAATATAAATTTAATATTGAAAATATAATATTGTAGGAATTAAAAAAAATGTTCCGAAACACTAACCCCATTACTTATAAACGTGGTGTAAATATTACGCGGCGCGTATATTCAGAACAGTGAAAAACTCGACTTATTACCATAGCGTTTTTTGGTTAAAACTGTCTTAAAACAGGCTCAAGGCCGGCATTACCACACCGACGTTGAACCGATGTTTAAGAATCTAATTAGTAAGACGGTTAGACTTTAAATACTTCCGACCACCCTAGCATTTAAAAGACTCATTAGCACTTCACAAACTATCAACACTAGAAGATGAAGAGATATATCCGACTAAAAATTATAATTCAAAATCATCCAATCTACTGTAGACAACGACTACCTTCTGGAAAACGTTCATTTTCACTGTCCAGTACGAAACACATGATCAAACCAACTATTCTACATTCGAGAATCAAACTCTAAGAGCGGGAGCACACAGAGAGCGGTCAGGAGTTCCGAGTTCCGCGTTCGGCATTCATTAGAATGTACTGATACTATAACAACAACGCACACAGCGGGCAGTCAGACCGCGGCGGTCAAAACGGAACGTCGCGTTCTAAGAGTTCTTTTCCCGCCGAGGCAGAGAACGCCAGAACGCCAGAACGCCGCGATGTCTGAGGTTACAAACACGGAAAAGTTTATTGAATTGGTTAGGGAAAGGAGTTTATTATACGATTTAAGTGATGTAAATTATTTATTCGTATATTTGGTTATTATTTCTAAATATTCTAATGTCTTTTCTTATCCTTAATAAATAAATACATTCCTTAAAAATACAGCCAGCCTTTATTTTCATGAAACACAGTTCCTCCAGTTAGTATTTTGTTTTTCGATATCGGGTTGTATGATGTTATACAATTCATTAAAACTATTAATCGACATTCAAAAATAAATATAGAATCGTTGTTCATCTTTAAGTAAATCCTGAAAAATACTAGTAAATTCGCCTTGTTCTTCTCGCGTTGTGTTGATTGGGTGCACCCAATACTTCCTTTTCTTTTTAGAAGCTGATAAGCTCCACAAGAGCAATAATTCTTCATCGGATGATGAACTTTCTAGTGACATGTTGCATATGCAAAGACCCGAACGAAACTAGAACGCGAGAATTTGAACGCCGCTTGTGTGCTTTGGAACTCTTGAGCGGTCAACGGTCACTAGAACGCAGAACTCTGACCGCTCTCTGTGTGCTCCCGCTCTTAATACACACAAGATTTATTTTTCAAATGGACGCGCACAGAGGACAATAATATTTTTTCAGATGCAATTCTCCATTTGTCCTTAGATTAATTTACTAAATGCATATCGGAAAAATTAAATCAAATTGTTAATTACGAACCCTCTACCCCTGCGGTGTGTAAGATTTCTACATTATTTTCTCATTTTCATTATGTTGTTTTCCTTTATTCATTTTGTTTATTTATTTTATGGTGTATTTATGTATTGTTTTAATATTTTTATTTATATTATCTATCTATGTACTTTTAATCTGCGTTATTCTTTATTTTTAGATCTTCTTTTTCTATCAATCCCACTTTATGTTTTTCTTTTAATTAATGTTTTTTTCTGAATGTAATATGAATTTTATGCGGAAACTTTACTGGTATCCGCAACCGTGGAACATGTAATTATTTAAATAAAATATATATAACTGTTAGTTCTCCCCAGAAACTAAAATAAAAATACTCCGGCAAAATGATTAGAACCTTCAGATTATTACATTTTTCCATTTTATAGCTGAATCATTTTAATCTACATAGATAGTCATTTTTCAAATCATTTTTTTAATATACATAGTTAGCGAATAATTTCTTTAATATACATAGTTAGTGGCTCATTTTTTGTACATAGTTCATGGACATAATACTTACTTTCCATTCAGCCTGCCCGTAAAGGATACAACACACCACTCTTTCTGCGGGTATTTATATAATTCGGCACTAATGTACGGGGTTGAGCTTTCTACCGTGAGCGATTTGCTCAGAGGGTCCTAGGGGCTGACAGCCTGTAGACTTAACGCTAGATTTAATTTCGCATCGCGCTATGGTAACTGATATCAGCTTTGGTAGCTGGGGTGAAAGGGCCCACCCGTATGGAAAATAATCCGAATATTTTTGCCGTCCGATGTAACAAACCCGTCTCCGGGCTATTGTTTTACGACAGTGATCAACAACCCCATATATATTTATTTATTTTTTATTAATACCCAAATGCCCGTATTATGGTGGTAATAAAGAAGAAAATATAAAAAAAATCATAAGAAAATATAAAAACATATAAAATAAAATATAAAAATAATTTTACAATGTTGTCCATATATCGTTATACAAATGGTAAAACAAAAACAAAAAATTTATATACGAAAGTCGGAGTCAGACAATAATTTCTTTCAGGAAGCTTTCCGATTTCATTCTGCCACATTCTAAGAGCTATACGGTGATTTTCTTTTGAAGAGGGCCTGTTTTAATCTTACTGCATTGCTGTTTGAACCCATTATACACCTTAATTATTTAATAACAACTTGTTATTTAATAACAATGTACAATACCATTAAAAAAACTTAACTTGCATTTATATAAGAAAATTAAACCAACACACATAAATACTTGTACCACTTAATCATAACCACGTAAACACCTCATCACAGGTTCTCAGAGTGACGTGTTTACGAAACTTATAACATTACCCACCACAGTGTTACTTACTCAAACCTACCTTACACCCAGCATAAAACAAACACCATAACAACAATTTTAAATATATATATAATAATTTGGTAGACACTGTAATCTATGTATAGAAATAAATAAATTAAATAAGATGACAAATCTCTCTTTATCGATTAAAAAAATGTCTGAGGGAGGTTTATTTTTTTTACTTTTAAGAGTTTTTCCACTAAAATGATTTGGTAAGTCTGCGGTAGTTTTATATCATTTTTTTTCGAAATGCATGTGTTATTGTTGTGTAGACCTCCGTAAGAGCCATGTCTCCGAAATAGTAATAAAGCCTTCCCTCTCACTTTAAAAATTGAATACTGTAATTATTTTTGATAAAATTGATCCTACTAAAAAGGTTGTGTTTCACCGCTTTACAGTAGGAATAGGTTGTTGAGTTTATGGCCTTTATCCGTCGTAAACCATAACTTAACGCGTTGAATGAAACTACATCGTAAAATATTGGTCATTAAATTCAGCGATGATATAAGGGTACTACTCTTTGCATGGATAACTGCTGATGTTGTAGGTACCCATGCAGCGATGGATGGAGTGGAATGAATGAAGCACAGATAAAATATAAACTAATCTACTTCTTAAATAGGAAATAGAATAAGTAATTTTTTATTAATATGAAACACTACAAGAATTCCAACTGCCGCCAACCGTCTGGAAAAAGTGAAACTATGGTATCCCCAATTGGGGTATGTTGTGAGGCTAAAGGTAGTGGGAAGGGGAAATAAATGGGGAAAGGGAAGGTGGGGAACTACCTAACTATTCAGATCTGGTCACCAAATTCATTTCAAGCAAGGTTTAAATTCTGAATTGTGGTCTTATACCAGGACGATACTGAGAATATCTTCCACTCTGAAACGTGCTGCAAATATATTATATATTATTTTAAATGAGTTATTTGTGAAATAAAAATTTAAGCCCGTGACCTCCAGCTTGCTAGTCGAGAGCCTTACCACTCGACCACGAATGCCGTTAAATAATAAACTAATGGATAAAAATATGTCTTGGTACTTAGATACTCGCACATCTGAGAATTGCTTTGAACTCGTACATATGAGCTTTGTGCTAATACTATATCCTATTTAAAACCAGGCGCGGCTCGCGGTAACGTTCACTCATGCGCTGAACCGCCAACAAAATTGAACAACATTTTACATGTCATCGTATTTCTACATAATATGTTTAATTATGAAACTGCACACAATCTTTAAAAAATTAAATCTATCTAAATATATTAATTTAGTTGAGAATAATCTATTGCGGACAAAAGCTTTGCTTCCCGCACGACGCGAGGTACGTACCATTCCGGGCGATATAGTTAAACGCCCCGCTTGGGAATGGTCATTTTGTATGAAGTTCCTAGCACACATCGTTAAACCGTCATATCATACAAAATGTATCGAAAAAATTGTCACTGAACGGGCGGCATGCGGCGTGAAGATGACTCGAAGAGAATCGAAAGTATCCGAAGGTTTACAAAGAAAGTAATTCCGTAAAGGATCTCGGTGTCGTCTTTGATCCCGAACTGAAATTCTCTGACCACTCAGTCTTGCTACAAACTTCTTGGCTTCGTCATTAGGGGTGACCAGATAAATCATCACAATGATAATTCATCACATCTTTAAAAAGTTATATAAAGTCATGGAAAGTGATGAAAAAAAAACTTTATTAACTGGGTTAAGTAGGTTAGGTTAGGTTAGGTTTAATTTTTTTTTCATCGTTTTTAATGACTTTATATCACTTTTTAAAAGTGTGTTGAATTGTCGCTGTGTTGAGTTATCATGGAACCCGTCATTAGGATATGCAAGCATTTCAATAACCAAGATGCTATGTTAGCATTATTCGATGGCATACGGAGAAGCAAGCTAGAGTATGCGAACAATGTTTGGGCACCATACCACCAGAAGTACATTGATATGTTAGAGCAAATCCAGAAGAAATTCTTCAGGTATGTTTGTATGTGGACCCATGGTACCTATACTAGGTTCATGCACCATATCTACTTACTTGAGGAAACTAATTCTGTGAGTCTACTAGGCGGAAAGCAAGTCTAGCTATTATGTCTTTCAAAATTTGGAACAATTTTATCGATAGCCCATTCCTCTGGGGATGCTATAATTTATATGTACCAAACCACTACAGCAGATGTCAATACCATGACCTTTTCAGAATACCAAAAGGCAAAACCGACGTCCTGGCAAAGCATAGCATAACGAGGGGAATGGTGCTGTTGAACGAACTAGCAAAGAATTTGGATGTAAGTGACTGACCTAAAACAATTATCCAAGAGCTAAACGCTATATGATGTAAAATTGTACTGTAACTGTAAATGAATGTTCTGTTGTACAATAAAAAAAGAAAGAAAGGACTTGACCTACCGTTTGAACAAGATAGTAATAATATTTCTCGTGTAAAATGCAACCATGAGTCAACGGGTCAGCTATTCTTTTCGTGTAATATTATCTTGTAATACAGCCCTTGGGTTAGGGAACCTATTTGACGTTGATATTATTAGTTTTTGTTTGTTTTACAGTTAAAAAGTAACATTTTGTTTATGTGCGTTTTTGCCGCTTATTGCAGACTTCACACTAAAGCTCGTTAGATCAGTAAATACCCGCGCCGAAAAATGAAACGTTTGATTATTATTGTGTTATTATCAGATCTGTCGAATGAAATTATTCTGGTATCTCTATTCTTATATAATTATAATAATCTTTTAACATTATTGTAATAATATCAAGAATAATAATAATAATATCGGAACGCACAAGCACATAGATCATTGTAAATGCCGATTTCCATTCTCTTCTAATGTTTTTATTTTGGTGTGAGAATTGGATTTTGATTTCTAATCTTTATTTTTGATGTAAATTTATCTTTATTTTAATGTTGTTTTTTGTTTAAATGTATAAATTCGTATATTTTAAAATGGGGGCCTCAGCACGGGTGAACAACCCAGTGAGGCCAACGTTACCGAATTGAAATGTAAAGTACTGTAGAGTAATGTATCAATAAATAAATAAATAAATAATAAGTGTGGAGTATATAATAAACGGGTCGAGGAATTGATCTTCTCTATAAATATTATATATACCTTTATTTTACATTTTTGAGGAATTACTCGGTGAACCACCAAACATTTAAGGCACCGGCCGCGACTGTTTAGGACAGAGACATTTAGAAAGACAGAGCGAATGAAGGGAGAAAGGTACTAGACTTAATCATTTTTATTTAATTACTGTATTATATTTGTATGTTTATATGAAATATTAACACAAAATAGATGAAGATTATTTTGGGGTAGAGTATATTTTTAATAGAGCTTTTCATCGACTTCTTTGGTACAACTTTACGGTTTGGTCAGTCTAGTCAGTTATTTTTCCGATAATTCCCTTAGCCAACATTTGATGGACTTAATGTAGTTATTTTTTGTTTTAATTTGTGTGACACTGGGTGGAAGTTTATTATACAACTTTACTGTTAAAATTCAGATCTTGTTTGTCCAAAAGTAGCTTAACACTAAGGTATATTAGGGTGGGTTGTTTCAAAGAATTTGAACAATTCATCAAATTTCAACGTTCATTTTCGGGTTATAATATCATTATAGGCTAGTTGCTTGACAGAACTGAAATGATAACAGAACTTGAAAATTAACTTGTAAATTTGATGAATTGTTCAAATTCTCTGAAACAGCCCGTCCTTAGGTTGTCTACATGCTTTGCTCTTGTTTTATGATTATGTGAGGTGTTTTCTTCTTTCTCTTTGTTGAGGTGATAAACCAGAACATTTATGGCTTAGACTTTTTGAATATCGAACTATTTAAAAAATTCTGATCTTATGGTCCTCGTGGGTACCTTGAATATGGTCTTTATGGTGCATTTCTCAGATATATTTTGTCGTTTTATGAGATCTAATGCTACTGAGCCCCATCCCATTATTCCATATTACAATTATGAGTGGCATAAATCATAATATACTCTCTTTAAATCCCTCGTTGACAAGAAGTGAACCGATAACTACGGTGAAATTCTGGTACCAACCCCAATGAATGGTAGTGAGATGTTGAGCTGACAGAAATGGACAAAATTAGACTGAACGCTGTAGAAATGTGATCCCTGAGACAAATGTGAATTAAATTACGTATAGGTACCACCGTATTACATGTGGCTGATTTTAAGCTTAGACGGTTTGGATATGTTGAGCGGATGGACTGATAAAGAGAAAAGTAGAAGTCTCGTAGACGCCTGAACTCCTTCGAGCATAATAAAGCAAAATCAAATAACCAATGACTTGTGTCATGAGTCGGTTTAATATGCGCAATTATTGAGACTCTAAATGTATATAAATATAGCAAACAATGTGTGCCAAGACGAAATATATACCACTTCATATTAGTCAGATATGCCTAGCCTAGCCCTCTTGAGAAATGACATAATAGTTATAAATTTAAACTTTCACATGTAGCAATGACATTGTGAGTATGCATATTTATAATTTGAATAAAATAACTACTTTAAAGTATTGAGGCATTTGGTTATTCATAATTTTATGTTCAAAAATGAACGCATTAAAAACTAACCTGTTTCATTACCTGAACCATCGTCAGGATTCATGCATGTTTTTATGAAACCCTGAGAAAGGTTCAGGCGGAACCGAAACCGGTTGGGTTACATATAAAGTCACATACTCGATGAAGTAGTATTCAAAAAAAAATATTTTATCAAAATTATATTTATAGCTTTAGTTCAGTAAGTTTCATGAAGGATTTCTTTACGTGGCTATTTTCTCCAAGATGATTTAAAACTGTTATTTATTTAAAGGGCTTTAATGAAATTTTTCATTCTTCGCCTAATCTATTTTTCGAGGAAAGAAAGGCACCGGAAACAACAATTTGAGAGTAAAACAGCGGCGCATGGGTTTCTCGGTCCATTCTTTGTTTCAGGAAGCTCTCTGAACACACTGAATAATTAAACGTTGTTGTGAAAGTCTTAATTCTAAAATTAATTTCTTTCTTTATTTACTTCTCTTCTTAATTACATCACTCAAAAAAAATTTAAATACTATGGGATAAATCGTATAAACATATACTATTTATTTATTACTATATTCACCTAAAAGTGTTAAGGTATTAATTTTATGTGTTTGAGTTCAAGCCCAAGTTCTCATAAGAATTGGAGAAACTCTTTGAAATAATATTTTTTAAGTACATACAAAAACGAAAATAATTAATTCTTGTCATGTTGTATTTTTTCTTGTTTCTTTTTCTATCATCTGTATTTGCAATCGAGAATAATCTATTTTTATCAGTAAATTCTTACCTTGATTTTGCGCTTTTGTGTATACCCATGTGTTTCCTTTTGTTTATTCTACTTAACCTCCCTTTTCTATTTTTATACTGTTTTGCATGTAAAACACATATTTACTGATATCAAAATACCAATGTAAATTGTACTTATTAACTCTATCCTATAATAATGTAAGTTCCTCCCGTCCTACTATGAGTTATGTAACTTATCAGAATTGCTCTAGTAAGAAACAAAAATAATAATAAAATAAATTAATGCCAATAGCTATTATGCTAATAGACGAACTGGAAAAAAATGTCATTGGGTTGATATACAACCGTCATATATGTATTATACTCACCGACCTTTCAAATATTAAATTTATAAAAAGAACTATTTTAAAAAATTCTTTGATTATCCGAATTCACGCCTGGATATGTCCTATTCGGCTTTAGAATCATTCTAGTTATTAGATCCACTAAGATTCCAAATAATTTATTTTCTACTTCTCCCACAAATTCCTTATTATTAATCAGACAATATGATTATATTGGTTAAACGTTATTCAAAGCTGCCGGATCCATCGTTAGTTGTTTTACCACAGTAACACAGTCATTGTATTTTCACACGGTGTGAAAATGAATTGCTTCTGCTGCTTATAAATAAATATTCTTACTCTTAAAGTTCGCAACTTTGTGGTGGTACGTAATTAAAAATTCATAAAATCTGCCAAGCTCCTTTTATGCTTGACAAAACTACACTCGGCGTCACAAAAATCGCACATCTACGAAAATAAGTTTCAAGCGTAAGTTTTCCCAAGCTAAACATCTAACCGGAATATGACAGAATAGCTGCCCTGGTATAGCAGAGGTGCGCTGCAGAATTAGCTGCAATTTCGACAAAGCTTTTCAAAATGTCCCTAAAATCAGGCTTTGCTATGCTATATTATAAGGGTGACCGCTCCAACACGGCCAACTACCGCCCCATAGAGATCACATTTATTCTATCGAAGGTGATAGAACGTGTGATCAACGACAAACTGCTCACATACATCGATAAGACCAAAATTATTAACGACCGTCAATACGGATTACGGCGGAACCGCTCGTGCGGCTATCTTCTCGCGTACGTGACGCATGTTTGTGGGCGGTGCCTGGAACGTTACGGTGAGACCCAAACGGTTGCACTGGACATTTCCAAGGCCTTCGACCGGGTTTGTCACCGAGGACTTGTCAACAAATTGCCTTCTTACTGACTTCCCTCATTCTTGTGTACGATTTGATTTATAATTTGAACATTTCATCAATTTTAAACTTAATTTTCAAGTTTTATTAAGTTCTGTTATTATTTTAGTTCTGTGAAGCTTCTTGCTATATTATACTATATTCTCTATGAATATAAGAAGTATTAACAAAAAATTTGATGAACTACTAATTTTTCTAACTGATCTTAGCTTAGACTTTGATTTAATTGTTCTGACCGAATGTTGGATTGAAAAAAATTTCACACCTAAAACGATAAGAAACTACAATCAATAACACAGTACTTAACCAAAATCAAAACGATGGCGTTATTGTATACATTAAAAATCACATCGCTCACTCAGTCAAAGAGGTCAGAATTAAAAACGCAAACTGTCTTCTAATTCAACTTGGAAACTTCATAACAATCCTTACCCTATACAGATCTCCAAACACACATAATATAACCCCATTCTTATACTCACTATAAGAAATATTAACAAACAGAGAAACTGCAACACCTATATAATTGGAGACCTTAAAAATATAATAAACAAAATGCATCCACAAGCCAACGATTACCTAAATTTACTAACTTTATTGGGATATTTTCCAGCTGTCACCGCTCCTACAAGAGAATCAGACTCAAGCAATAGTAGTTGTACAGACCATGTCTTTGTTAAGAGTAAACTAGACAATACATCCATCGTATACCAATCAACTATTACAGACCACTACACAATCATCACATCCATCACCGAACAAATTCGCAAACCACTTCAAAATACTCAACCCCAAGAAAAGATTTCTTATGAAGTTCTCCTAAATCATGTCTCGAAAGAAAACTGGGATCTCATATATTATTGTACTGATACTACCTTCGCATGTCAATTATTTTTAAATATTTTACACAACCACTTGGACAACGCAACAACATTCACAATAAGTAAAAAAAACCGATCGGACACAAAACTCAAGCCATGGATCACTGCTAGTATTCTCCACTATGTCAGGAAGCGTGATAAGTTACATAAATTATGTAGGAAAAACCCCAGTGATTATACTTCTCTCATATTCTACAAACTTTATAGAAACAACAGCAAAAAAAATAAATTTTTTTTATTGTTTAACTAATAACATTGTTACATTGTACATAAAATTAGGTAATAGTGAAAAACATATGTTATTGAATTTCTACTCCAATGAAGATTGCTAGCTCTTGAGCTTGGCGTAGGAGTTATTTCACAATTATTTCATGTTTATATCAGTAATTAACATAAATACAGTACAATAAATATAAACTTAAAAGAGGATTGTGACGTTAATTTTGGTTGTAACATGAATTGAAGTTATAACATTTGAAAGGTGATATAAATTTTTTTAAAGATAAATTTGACCTTTTTTTTGAATAAAATAAAATCTGGTATTTTTTTCACTTCTTCGGGAAGACTATTAAAATATCTTATGCCTTTGTAAATATAATTATTGTTCATTTGTTGAGTTAAAAATAGCGGAATTTGGATGTTAAAATTATGCCTTAAGGATGAGTTAAATTTAAGTTTTTTTCTTTTTTATAGAGGTCTTCAATTTTTGGTACTTCGAAAATTTTGAACAATGATGCTGAAGAGAATGTTGGTTGTTTTTTCAAAATTACTTTAATAATTAGTTTTTATACCACTTTTACAGAGCTTAAAATTTTTTCATATGCACCTCCCCACCCAATGATTCCATACTGAAGTAATGATTGGACTAGTGCGTAATAGACTTTTTTCAGGTTGTTTAGCTTGAGAACATTTCTTAATCTAATGAATATATAGATACATTTTCTAATGTGCTTAACAAGTTCCATATGTGTCTGTTCCATTTCATATGTTGGTCTACAATTACACCGAGGTACTTTATTTCAGTTGTTTGGTTTAGTACGGTACATGATTTATTACAAAATATATATTAAATATACATATATATATATATATTTTTTTTAAATAAATTTAAAATAAATCAAATTTAATAATTTTATAATAATTATTAAGTTCTGCAAGTATTTCTGTTATTTTTACAGTTTTTAATGTAGTACAGTTTGATAATGGCCTCAAAAGCCGAAACAGCTGTCACATTAAAAACTGTAAAAATAACAGAAATACTTGCAGAACTTAATAATTATTATTACATTATTAAATTTGATTTATTTTAAATTTAATTTAAAAAATTAAATGGATTTCTACGAATTAAACACCAAAACAATAAATAGCAAAAAAATAATTGACAATGTTAAAAGGGATTACTACAAAAAAAAATCAGTGAAGCTACAGATGAAAAAAAAATTGGAATATCATAAAAGATATAGCCAACATCAATAAACTGACACAAGATTAAAATCGAAGTTCAATCAATACATAAAAATGCTGACCCTAATAAAATATCAGATCATTTCAATCAATTTTTCACCAATATCGGGCCCAAATTAGCAAAACATATTTTAGACAGAAACAGCGTTTCAGAGAAAGATCTTTCGAAAAAGCATCTCTCAAAAATAGTTACTCCACCGGAATAGATCACATCTCGACAAAAATTATTAAACGCACCCCTAAAACAGGCCACAATAATCCCAATCTTCAACGCAGATGACAAATTATCTGTAAATAACTACCGACCGATATCGTTACTAAGCACAATATCTAAAATAGTAGGAAAAGCTGTGAAAAATAGACTCTGTAAGTTCCTCGAAGATAACAAAATATTATCGGACAATCAATATGGCTTTCGCAAAGGTAGGAGCACTTCAGACGCAATTGCCGACCTCAAAAAGATATTTTCTTATGATCTTGACATTGGTCATAAACCACTTGCTGTTTTTCTCGATCTCGCAAAAGCATTTGATATGGTCTCTCATCTCCTACCGCTAAAAAAAACTACAGCAGGTTGGAATAACAGGAGTAGCTTACACATGGTTTGAAAACTATTTGATAAACCGAACACAACAAACTCTCATCCACTCTGATAAAATACATATAAGACAAAAAAATATCTGTTTCCTATGGTGTTCTTCAAGGTAGTATACTAGGAACAAATTTATTTCTTATATACATTAACACAGAGATATTATCATTTGCCGACGACACTGTCTTAATATTCGAAGATGAGACATGGCAATCAGTTATTAAAAAAACTAATAATGGCCTAATCAAAATAAAAAACATTGGCTTTGGATTTCTTTCTCACACTTAACTTGAAAAAAACTGAAAACTGAAAAAAACTTTCTCACACTTAACATCGACCAAACACAATATATGACATTTTCCATACGCAAACATAATATACCTAACAACTGCCCTAAACAAATCATTCACTCCTGTTCACTCAACTTATACACTTCAGAAACCATACCTAATATTAATTGCACATTAGGGTGGTTACAAGGTATAAGGCGAAAAAATATTTTCGTCCTAATGCCGGCCTGACTCCCCTAATATTTGCCATTTGTCTAGAAAATAAGATTTAGCTCAATTGGATCATTTTAACCTGTGCCTCATCGAGATTAAATAGGAAAAAACGATTTTTTGAAAAAAAAATTAATTTAATCACTTTTGATCAAATTTTGTTTCCTTTGAACATTATACATTATTAAACAATATAATAAACAACATCGTATTTAATAAAATAATATAATATTATATAATAAAACATAAAACAAACATTTTTTTCAACTTTATAAATGTTTTTAGGAATTTCAAGTTAATGGTTATTATCTGGTTTATAGTTATATCCCTAGATGGATGGCAAAGGCCATTTATTGTATCAAAATATATCTTTTCAGGGATCAATTTACATTAAAAAAATTTACAATAAAAAGCTATCACTGACATTTGATTTGTAATAAACATTTATATAAAAGCGTGGTTTAACGCCCCCAAACCCACTTTGGTCCCCAACCAAGACCTACAATTTTTAAAATCTCTTGTAAAATAAAGAGAAATCGATAAAAAACTTGCAGACAAGGCACTGTCTAAAATGATAAATCATCTGTGGTACCTCAATTCTGAGCAAGTCGCATTTTCTTTCTTCGATGAAAATTTATAAAAAAGTGTCTAAACAAGCATGGCTGTAAAAAGTCTACAATTAATTCCAATTGAAGAACAAACATGTGATAGGGATGTGAAAGCAAAACTCAGTCTCCATCAAGTGGATAATTTATTGGACAAAGATATCGATTTTTTTGTTTCTCATCAAACTCTAAATTTTTTCAAAATATTTGAAATTGATACAGAATTTTTAAATACGGATCCTGATATATGGTGTGAAAATGAACATTATTTAAAAGCTAAAAAGTTAACGGTTTCAAGTTTGTCAATGACACAACTGAAAGAGTGGTACAACTGAAAGAGTGACTTCAATTCCTGTTTGACAAAAGACGAAAAACAACGACAGTTTCTGTTACAAGTTGTATCGGAATGTCGAAAATTTTTTCCTGACTCTTCAAAAGCCACGTTATCTAAGCCATTACCACCTTAATCTGATAATTAATTGTAAATGTAAATAATAATAATAATAATAACTTCTTTCTTTCATAATGCTTTCTTTTGTATATTTTAAATAATAAAACTTTGAACATTATTTCTTCTTTTTTTTTATACCTTTTTGCATTTCTTTTCTCGTAAATCCATCATTTTCAATTTGGATTGTGTTGTATTTACTTTGAAAACAGTTTTAACTACACCCTTTTTTATGTAACAATTGAGAAAATAAATAAAGCAAAATCTGGACAGCACATGTAATTAAATCTTGCAATATTTTTATGTATTTTATAAAAAAAAAAAAATTATAGAAAGTTAAACTTCAACCTTGATGAGGTACGGGTAAACCTTATCCAATTGAGCTGAAACTTCACCAATCTCATTTTTTAGCCAATTGGCAGCTTTTAGGGGGGTCATCACAAAAAATTCCAACATTGATTTTTTGTAACCACCCTATTGCACATGCTCTACCCTTAAATCAACAAAGGTAGTTAAATATTTGGGAATAATCATACATAAATCATACAGCTACGTTGGGAAGCCCATATCAGTGACACTGTAAAAAAAACTCCTTAAACTCCGCCATATATTCTGCTCCCATAGATACATCTTAGATTTACAGACTCTAAGAAGCGTATATTTCGCCATTTTCCAATCCATAGCAACGTATGGTATAGTGGGATGGGGTGGTTGTTCTGAATCCATTATCAATCCAATTATTAAAGTTCAAAAACTTATCTTGAGAATTATATTTAAATGCCAACCTACCCATCAGTGTCAGGGTCTTATATATTCGACAGTTATTTACTAAGATAACCTTATGTCATATACGGAAAAATAACCTACTAGTGGCTCCAGAACACCAAGTACAAACTCGTTTTTCATCAAACTTGGGTTGCTTGGTGCCTAAAAGAAATACCTCATTCACTCAACGTTGATTCTGGTACATCGCTCCGAAAAAATATAATACACTGAGTACGGACATAAAGTCGTATAATTCTAACTCCTTTTTTACTTCCAGAGTAAAACATTGGTAATTTGAAAGGGGACGAACTTTCTACAAACACTCATAAATCTTTTCAAAAAAATAATATAAATGCATTTTTTTTTAAAAGTACCTACTCTACCACATCTTCTTTCCAATTTCTTCAATATTAGTTTTCTTTATTTCTCCCCTTACTTTTAATTTCTGTATTTGCATTTAGTTTTATTTATTCTTGGGTAATTTCATCTTAGATTTTTTTATTCTCATATTATTACTTTTTATCTGTTTGTTATTATATTATATTGATGAAATATTGTATGTATGACTACCACAACACGGGCATTAGCCTAGTGTGATAGTCAAAAGAAAATGTACTGCATCATCGAAATATTTATTAAATAAAATAATAAAATCTTCTTTTTAATTTACATTAATGACCTTTGCCACATAGAATGCGAAGACGAAATCATAAATTTCACAAAACAACTTTGGGGAAAAAAGCTTCCTATACTATGATACTTTACTCTACAACAAAATCCCACTCTCATTCAAAACTCACAACAATATTTTAACATTTTAATCTCAAATAAAAATCTAGATCCAAAACATAGGGAGATCAGAAATAGAAAATATACTGACACCAAATACAGACTGAAATTGAAATGACGGCCGGCATAGTCCAGTGGTAACGCATTGGACTGCCATTCCGAAGGTCGCGGGTTCGAACCCGGCGTGCGCAAATAAATTTTATTTGATTAATTTGTGTTATTTCACAATTAATTAATTAAAATAATATATAGTATATTTGCGGCACGTTCCAGAGTGGAAGATACTACCAGTATCGCCCTGGTGTAAGACCACCATTCAGAATTGAAACGTTGCTCCAAATGGCTTTAGCCGTGTTTAGTGACTAGATCTGAATAGCCAGGTACTTCCCCACCTTCCTCTTTCCCTTCCCCACTTACCTTCAGCCTCACAACATCCCCCAATTGGGGATGCCATAGTCTCACTGGCTCCAGACGGGAGCAGTTGGGACTCTTGTGAGGTATTCACTATAAAAAAAAAAAAAAAAAAAGAAAGCACTCAAATGAACAAAAAAAACACCATGTAATATGTTTATAATTATTTCAGAAAAAACATTATTCAATATATTTAAAATTACTAAACATACTTCCAAATTTTACTAACATCTAAATTAAATCCTCAGCACGGGATATCCCAGTGAAAATATAATTATATTTATGATTCACAAAAAAATATGAAAATAAAACACTTGTTATTATTATTATAATTCTAACGAAATATTACTCAGGTAATTCTGTATTTTCTGAACAACAAAACCTAGAGGATTTTTCTGCATTATACTCTATGTACTTTTTCACATCAAGAGGAATATTCTCTAATCCAAAAAGGAACACATTTTATTATGTTTGTTATGTAGAGTGTACATTTTTTTAATGATCAATTTAAATGTTTTCAAAGCCGGATAATCTCTCCAATGTATGACTAACAATACAGTTTGTGTACGACATAGCAAAACCTTTGTGATTGGCCTTTGTCAAAATGTTCAGTTACGCTGTTCAAAATATCGTGCATCATTCGGATCGTACCATAAGCAGTAACATTCAATATCGAATTACTTTGTAAAAAGTAGATTATTTGGAATATACTTGCATTCTCATCCGCAGTAATCAATATGTTATTATATTATTCTATATCTACCTACTAAAAAAATTATAGTACCTAAAAATTCCATTCTTTATTATTCAGCGTAATAAAAATTCGCATTCATTTTTATTCAATTTGTCCATAAAATCTTCCTCCGCGAGTGGTACACTTGAGTTCTAAGTTCTTTCAAGCTATTCATTGTGTGATCGGTTCAGCATGAGTATATCTGGTGGTGAAACAATGCATACCAAGATCCCACTGTGAATAGTCGCGAAGGGTCGGAATGGGAACTTAAGCTAGGTTTAACACAAGCATCTTAAAAATAAATCATGAAGTGGACCCGGCTTACAGTGCTAAGCTTTAGTAAATAGACCTCAGTTTTAATTACCCACATTTGCAAAATAAAACAACGTGCCGAGCACTTCCTCGAATATCTGAAATGTGATAACGTTGACTAGAAAAGTTTACAAGACGTTAATGGAAAGCTGGAAAAATGTGAAACCAATTATCCGAACTAATTTATTTTATATGTTTATTGGAAGTACGATCTCGTTAAACTGCTTAATGGCAGTTATTAATAAAAATATTGAAAATTATTATTATTATAATAATAATAATAGTTCTACCGAGCCGAACCCTCTGGTATGAAAATATCTGGAGTCGGTGAATTATTTTCCCATTTGATCTCTGGTGAGTTGACGTGTTGTTCTTGTATTGTTTTGTATTTATTTTGCTTATATAATGCACTTACATAATTTTGTTTGACTAGATGATCATTTGTGGAAAAGTGTGTGGAAGGGTTTAGTTTTTCCTATGGGGAAGATTTAACCCGGACAATAAAATCGTAAGTTTTTAAAATATTTATGTTGAGGGATCAGTAAGATTTATAGGCCCTGTTAGGAGTTCTACCGAGCCGAACCCTCTGATATGAAAATATCTGGAGTCGGTGAATTATTTTCCTATTTGATCTCTGGTGAGTTGACCTGTTGTTCTTGTATTGTTTTGTATTTATTTTGCTTATATAATGCGCTTGCATAATGTTGATTGACTAGATGATCATTTGTGGAAAAGTGTGTGGAAGGGTTTAGCTTTTCCTATGGGGAAGATTTAACCCGAACATAAAGTCGGAAAAAAAGAATAATAATAATATTTTTTAAATATGTATGTTGATGGATCAGTAGGATTTATAGGCCCTGTTAGGAGTTCTACTGAGACGAACCCTCTGATATGAAAATATCTGGAGTCGGTGAATTATTTTCCCATTTGATCTCTGGTGAGTTGACGTGTTGTTCTTGTATTGTTTTGTATTTATTATGTTTATATAATGCACTTTCATAATGTTGATTAACTAGATGATCATTTGTGGAAAAGTGTGTGGAAGGGTTTAGTTTTTCCTATGGGGAAGATTTAACCCGGACATAAAGACATAAAGAAAAATTTAATAATTTCACATCTAAAATATTACTTAATCTACGTGCTACATTGAGTATTATAAATTAGATTGATATAATCGCCTAGTGTAAAGAATCTCTACTTGCCATACATCGAGCCATGTTGTCAGCATATATCTGAATCTAGTTAGTAATTTTTTCACAATTTCCTCTGCCTGTAAGCATACTGGTCATGATGGAGTCACTGTCTTCTTTCATAATACTCTGAAAAATGTTGCCACTGAATTTATTGAATTTAAGTCAGCCAATGCAATAAAATTAACCTTTTTTCAAAACAACTATAAATATCACGTACTAGCCATATACAGATCCCCATCATTAAATGATTTTTTATTTGTAAAAGAACTAAAATCTTTTGTTAGAAATCTTGACAGAAACAATTTTACTTTTTCCATTTTGACAGGTGACATTAATATAAATATTAATGATAACAATATAAATGTAAATTGTCAAAATGAGTATCTAGATTGTTTATCAAGCTCTGGATATACGTCATATATTAGCTCACCAACTAGAGTAACCTTAAGTAACTCTGCATGTTTAGACCACATATTTGTCAAGTCGCACAAGGCGACCAATATTATCTCTTCAATTCTTGAAACTAATATCACAGATTACATTACCCGACCTTTTATGGACACCATTTCAAAAATACACCTCTAAACCAAAATTCTGTAACTCTAGAAAAAGTAGACATTGATTATAAAACTCTAAACTCTTTACTTCAGTCAGAAAACTGGGAAAATGTAATATCAATAGAAAATCCGCATTTAGCATTAGAGAATTTCTATAATACTCTTAGAGAGTATATTCTAAAAAGTGAAAGTAAAATAGTTGTCACTAACAGAAAATATAAAAAAATTAAACCTTGGATTACAGTTGGATTAATTATATCAATTAAACAAAGGGATAAATTATATAGAGAAATGATAAAATATCAAATGGATTGCCAAAATAATAATCTCAGAACAATGCCTTATCTGAAAACAAAATATCTAATGTACCGAAACTTACTAAATAGACTGATACGAAACTGCAAAAAGAAATACTATTGTGAACAAATTGAAAATGCTAAAAATAATACTAAAAAAACTTGGAATATTATAAATGAAATTGCCAACAAAAAAATTATGTCTTCAAATATTGTAAATGAGGTTAAAATAAATAATGAAATAATAACTAACAAATCGACCATTGCAGAATGTTTTAATAACTTCTTTACAAATATAGTAGACGAGGTACTTCAATCTTCCGGCATTAATGTTAATCATGATTATATGGAGACATCTCCTCAATTAGACTCTAATAACGATTCAATTAACTCAATAGAATATTTTTCTCCTATTACATTTAATGAAATTGAAAAATATATTGATAACCTAAAACCATCCAACTCTAAGGGAAATGATGGCCTATCATGTGATACATTAAAAAAAAAAACAACATGTATTAACGCCATTACAACATATCTTTAATATATGCCTCAAAGATGGTCATTTTCCAGAACAGTTTAAAATCTCCACTATAATACCTATTCATAAATCTGGGGATACGCATAAATTAGACAATTACAGACCGATATCCCTTGTTTCAAACCTATCAAAAATATTCGAAAAATGCATCAAATTTAGAGTCATTGAACACTTAGAAAAATATAAAATTCTATCGAAAAACCAATACGGCTTTCGTAAAGATCTAAGCACTGAGGATGCCATATATGAATTGACAAAAAATATTTATACATCTATCGATAAAAAAAGAAATGTCTCGCCATATTCCTAGATTTAAGAAAAGCTTTCGACACCGTTAATCATAATTTACTCATTAAAAAAATAACTCAACTGGGCTTCAAAAAACACACACTAAAATTACTATCAAACTATCTTAAAGACAGAACACAAAAAACAAAAATTGGGAATAATTATAGTTCAGAAACACAGATAAAAAACGGAGTTCCGCAGGGAACTGTTCTTGGCCCGATTTTATTCTTAATTTATATTAATGATTTATGTAATTTTGTAATCCCTGGTAAAATTGTTTCTTACGCCGATGACACGGCAATAATAGTGGATGGTAATAATTGGACAGAAACTTTTTCGAATGCAACTGTATGTATTTCATTTGTTTCAAAATGGTTAAAATACAACAAACTTGTCTTAAACTACAGCAAAACATTTTACTTACCTTTTTATAAAAACATCAAAAACAAACCAAAAGACAACCTTAAAATTAGAATCCATAATACAACTTGCAATCAAGAAATGTGCTTCCTGTGCAACGAACTCGCTAATGTCAAAAATATAAAATATTTAGGAGTATCAATAGATATTAATCTTAATTGGAAATCTCATATTAATCAAACCACTTCTAAACTAAGATATCTAACCTACATATTTTATAGACTCAAGGAAATTTTAAACGCTGAAAAATTGAAAATGATCTACTTCTCCCTGGTGCAATCTGCAATCACTTATGGCAAAATAGGATGGGGTGGTGCACCTGATACATTTATTAAGCCTCTACAAATAATTCAAAAGCACATAATTAAAGTCATATATAACAAAAATAAAACATTTTCGACCGACCTATTATACAAGGAATCTAAATTATTTAACATTCGTAAATTATTTATATTACAAACTATGAAATATCTATTTAAAAACAAAAACAATTTCAAAATAAATGAAAACAGAATGAGCAAAAGAACAAATAATATATTTTACACCCCCCAAACCAATACTAAATTAATGCAGACGCATAGCAGTTTCATTGGTCCTCGTACATTTAACCTTCTACCACTACAAACTCAAATGATAAATAAAAAGATAGAATATATTAAAGAGGTAAAATTATGACTGATTGACGCAGATATTGAAACGCTTTTTTTTACTATAAATTTATTTATCATTTCTACAACTCACTTGCTGAAACTTTATAAATTATTGTACATAATGTTTTCTCTTTACTTTTTATAATAACTATAAACAAAAAAAAAACTTTTTCTACTAATGTATATTATACTTTAGGTACTTGAAATATAGTAATTGTTTTATATTACCCACACTCAGGCAGCAGTGCCTTAGTGGGTTTTCATTTCTTTTGTAAACTATTTGGTATTATATATTATGTTATTTTATACTATCTATTAATATGTATAATATGTGTAAAGAAATGAAAATAAATAAAGTAAAAAAAAAATAAAAATAAATTTGACTGTCCTGAAACGGGAAACCTTCCTAGTTGGACAGTCATAAAATATAATCAATATTATATTATAAAAAATAAATAAATAAATTCACAATGTATTTATTAAAAAATAGCATGTTTACAATTAAATTATAACCCACTTGTTTCACTGGGGAATTCCCGTGTCGCGATGTGTAGCTTTATAATAATAGTAAAAAGCACCTCGTAAACATAGGACGGGTTGTTTCGGAGAATTTGAACAATTCATCAAATTTCAACGTCCATTTTCGAGTTCTGTTAAAGATGTTTTCAAGTTCTGTTTTAATTTAAGTTTTGTCAAGCAACTACCCTATAGTGATATAAAAACAGAACTCGAATTGGACTTTCACAGAACCCGAAAATGAACGTTGAAATTTGATTAATTGTTCGAAATTCTCCGAAACAACCCGTCCTTAATGTCATAATATTATGTTGTAATTTAAATAAGTTTTGCAAGAATGTCCCGAAGTGCTTATTCCATACCGTAAAGTTGATTCTGCGAGTGATAAATAGTATTAAAAATTATATTAAAATTAAAACAATGTTAACACAATTTTTGTTCAAATCTACATATTTCAAATACAATGGTTTCTTCATCAGGATAGTGAAAATATAAAAATTAACATGTAGATTATTTTTTTATTAAAAGTGGTGTAAACAAACTATTTCCTTTATAATATATAATCATAATGACGCCAAAAAGTAATTTTACAACTATTGAAGAAGTTTTAAAAATATTCAAAGGAACAAAACACCTCAGTTTGTACAGAATGTACAGTCTACCCACCGTCGCCCTCAGTCTTTTACAAATTTTGTTTATCGCCAGTGATAAAAAAGTTTAAGGTTTTGCACTAGTGTGCTAGTAAGCTAATGAAATAAGTCGCAGACATTATTGTGTATACCTATAAACATAAGCGAAGAGAAAACTGACTAGCTTTTAATTTATGTAAATACGAGTTTTAAAATGAACTTATGTGGTCTTTTCCGTAAGCCGGACACGGCGTACAAGCGCTACGCGTAGAGTCTTATGTAGATGTCACACGCCGCCTGTCTAGCTGTTATTTTCTTGCCTTACAGCGTAAACTATGGACGTCGCGAATTCAAGCAGAAAAATAAAGTTTTTTTATTATTATTTATTCTATATACATTACTTGTTAAAAATAGTTTAAGACACCTTTATTTACAAAACGATATATTATTTAAGTTGGTGCAATATGTCATTAGGTACTTAGTTTTACAGCTTCAGTTTAATTATAGTTTTAGTGAAACAAAATATTTTTTCGTTTATTACCACTTTAGACTGCGGCCTGTATGTGAATAGCGTAGAAGAGTCAACTGCTCCCAAACATCTGGAGCCAGTGAAACTATTGCAAACCCAATTGGGGTATGTTGTGAGGCTAAAGATAGTGGGGAGGGGAGAATAGATGGGGAAAAGGAAGGTGAGGAAGTACCTGGCTATTCAGAACTGATCATCAAACACAACCAAAGCCATATCAAGCAACGTTTTAATTCTGAATACTGAGTCTTCCAAGATTAACCAATAAAACATTGCAGTTCGGCGATGGCAGCTGCGCCTGGCGTTAGTTTATGTGATACGCGGCAGAGGGCGTTTATTTAAGACGAGACAAATACCCTAAAATAAAGCCAGAATTTTAACGACGTAAGTGAAGCAGCGGTGCACAAAAATGTGCGACGCGTGGCCCTGGTGTATTGGACAGACTTGCGGTTGAATTTGCCCAATCAAATCTCTAAAGTAAAGAGGGAATCTTAACGATATAAGTGATGAAATCTTGAAAAAAACAATACTCGGCGCGCGGTCCGGCGTAATGGATGGTCGATTTTGCCTTAGCAGACCCGGAAAATTGATCTTTCCGTGGGTTTATTTTAATTATTTCTGACGAATGTATTACTAAAATCTGAAATGTTTCTGGAGGGATCCCATAGGAAGATACTAATTCATAGTCTAGAAAAATAAAATCTGACGCTTACTGCTAATTTTATAGTTGAAAAACATTATATAAAATTTTCAAAACCGAGCCAATTTCCGGAATGCATTATAAGCCGTGTTTTTCAGTATGACCGCTTCAGCACAGCGATGGTCAAACCACGGCTTTGTGCCCGCTCCAGAGGATTTGACGAAGAAAGGGATATAGCAATCCATCACAGATGTGATTACCTCTTCCACCTCGCGTGCACAGATTGATGGGTCCTCTGAGCTAAATCAAACCGCATTCCAAGGAAAGATGCTGAAGAATTACCGCATGCCGTCCCATTACCATTTACCATTACCATTTATTACCATTTCCAATTACCATTTCGCTGGCCCGTAGTGCCTTACCTTCCTCTTTGCGTGATTGCCAGGTTGTTCATGGAGTATGTGATAGAGGTGGTAATCAGACAGTGGTCGGAACATCCTAAAGGCTCTGTAACCTCCACTCTGTACCCGAGTGGCTCCCTGGTGAGAAACAGATCGAGTAAGTTGGCTCAATGTGATGGGACGACAGGTATTCTGGAGATTCTACGAGTTGGATTAATCCATTGATTCAAAGAAAAGATTCAGTCGATCTACCTGCCGATCTTGTTGGGCCCGAGAACTTCAACCATCGTTTATTATTGAAAATTGAAGTCACCCAGAATTACAAACTCGGCCGGTGGGTAGCGGGGCAAGAGAATATCTACGGTGTTGCTCAGATATTTAAACAACTCAACAGTGTCTAATGTAGCAAGGTTTGTGAAATGTACGCGTACCCATAGCACTTGGTGTTTAGCGCTCTCGACGTTTGCAAGAAGAGCGTAGCTGATGTCATCACGGCTGTAATGGCAGACACCTCCCTTTGCTCTGAAAAGGCTTTCCAAGTGATAACCGGGGCAGTTCAAGTAGGAGGTGTCTGGGGGCTCGGCGTTCTGAGTTTACGTAAGGAAGAAGAGATGGGAATTTTGAGATAAAAGGAGGTGGTGGATGGGAATTAGGTTGGTGTGCAGACCGCGAATGTTGGCGAAATTAACTTTCATCCTGCTATTCTAGGGAATAGCAGGATTAACCTATCATAAGGTTGATGTTATTTTGTTGAGTTCATATTTTTTAGGTTTTTTTTGGTTTGGGGGATTTAAGGAGTGGTTGGGAAGGATCAGGTTAAAAATATTGACTAGGGAGATGAAGAGTAAAGTAACTGGAAACACCGAATGAAGGGTATGTTCTTCCGACTGCGGTTCAAGGCAATGGGGCAGGAGAGTCCGGCTGTGGAGATTGCCTAGTGCGCCTCAAACGCCAGATACTGGGTCCTCACCCGGGCACGAACCGGCACAGCATCAGCGGTAGGGTTTTTTCGCTGGCAGCCTACCCTTGGTCGTGAGCTCAAGGGTCAGGCCCCTGTGCTATCCACAGGGCCCGGACAGCATTGACCGACCTCTCCCCGCAGTAAGTAGGCCGACCCATTCATCAATGTGTTCCAGATACGTCACCCCTCTATGACCCCGGGCACCCCTGCTAAATCACCAAAAGTAACGAACCACTTCAGGCGACCTGTGTGGCAGGGACATTGGTATCCCAGAGTATGGTTCCCGAGCGCCGGTATCCGTGAATCGCCTCTCAAATTAAGTAGTAATTCGCCAAGTTTTTGTTCAGACGAACACCTTACTTACGGAGATAATATTATATATTCGTATAGCGAAGGCATTCGGGTATTTTCATGATCGATTATTATTATTCTTGTATTCAAGAGTTATATTTTTTGTACATTAGAATGTTGAACTAATAAGTTTATTTTTAAATTTTTAGGATTACAGAAGGAATATTTTAAATGTATTCATATTTTCTACGCAGTACACGTCTTATTTTCAGGCTCTCGAGGGTTACGCTTCGTGAAATATTATTTCATTCAAAACGACGTGAATATTCAATTTTTGATCCGTTCAACGTTGATTCTTACCCAAAATTCATTTCCTCTCCAATATAATAGAAATTATGAATTGTGTTTATGGAATAACAATTTCCCACGCGAACGCTGTTTTTCATTCCATAAAGTCTTTTCGTAATCTGATGTTCGTGACATGTCGGGAGACGCTGCTAAATATGGTCCTGCTGCTCAGAGCTCTGGTTTGATCTCTCTTTCTTACACCTATATTCTACAGGCATATTTTATATCAAAGAGGGAGATGATATAATGGGGTATGTCTTTATAGCGCTTCATTCAAACACCTTGTTAATTTGTGCACGGAATCAGTAATTCAGTATACAAAATTTAAAGAGTTATCGCAAAGCGTTATTTTACCCCTATATACCCTAAAAATTGCTTCATAAAATCTCATTTTCGCCGTCGTTGATTGATTGACGGTAAGACATTTTGTAAAAAAATATGGTGTAATAAGGTACTACTAGGTATTATTTGAAAATTGTTTTATGTTCTAAGGACGGGTTGTTTCACAAACTTTGAACAATTCATAAAATTTCATTGATAATTTTCAAGTTCTGTGAAGGTTCTATTCAAGATCTGTTATTATATCAGTATTGGCCAGTTGTTTTACAAAACTTAAATAATAGCAGAACTTGAATAGAACCTTCACAGAACTTGAAAATCAACTTTGAAATTTGATGGATTGTTCAAATTCTGTGAACCCGTCCTTCGCTTCCTTATAAATGAAGTACTGTCTTGTTTGAGATAAGGGAAGGAGGTTTTGATAAAGTGACGGATGAAATCAATGATGTACGTAATTCATGTTTAAAAAAAGGCAATATTTTCAACTGAATTAAACTTACACTATGATATCATTTTATTGATACTTAACGTTTACAAGCTTTGAATTTTAGGTTAAGCATTAAATCATTTGGATTTTTTTATTAACTGTAACTTGTTAATTCAAAACGTACCATCGAAGATTTGTTTTCGCATTTTATAGCATTTTTTATTACTTTTTTTATGAATTAATTAATCATTTTACAAAGTATAATAATGTTTGCTAACAACAATAAATCATTTGTTTTCACGGTTTTTTGCTTCTCTTTTATCGAAGCGCTTGCGTTTAAATGAGGAGCAAGCATTAGGATTAAAAATATTGTCAGTAATTAATTATGATTTAAGGAAATATATGATCATTACAAAATATATATAAAATAAACATAAGAATTTTTCTCTTGTATATTGTAATCTTGTTACTGTCAAGCGCTCTGTCTTTCTTACATTCCATATAGAATTTTATTGAAACCAATGTCATCTCTGACTTAGTACATTTTAGTTCTAGCCCATTTAGCACGCGCTCTGTCTTTCTTATAATATAACTATCCCATTTGAATTTAACAATGATGGTAAAACACAATTCTGCATACATAAAATTCAAGAGAATCCTCAGACTTTCTGATCTCGAACCACGCCCACATGGCATTTCTTCAGTTCTTCTTTATTCTATGGGGCAATCCTACTTCAAGAGTTTACGGCAGATAGCGTTATTATATGTGTAAGAATTCCTTAAAATGTACAACCAATTTTTAAGCATTTTCGACAAGTCACCGAATTATACATCGTTCCTTTTTACTCACTCCTGTGGCTTGTCTTGCTGTTTGTGTAAACTCGTAGAAGAAAATTAATTTTCTATGCCATGTACTTCTACTCTATAGCGAAACTCCACTCGCGTGGTAATATATCTCAAGGGATATCAATGGGAAGTTAAACAATGAAATATTCAGTAGACACAGAAAGGCAATTGAATAATAAAACACCAATTTACAGTTTAAACAACAACACATATACACAAAATGAAAAATGAATAGTATGTTGATGACAACTTTAACCCATCAATATAATTGTAACCAACAAGTTTATGGCATGATGATTCCCATGATTCTACAGCATTGCGATATCTGTCACTATTTGAGGGTCTACATGGTTGAGAGTTAGGCTCTTGACTAACGATCCGGAGGTTGCGGGTTCAAATCCCGGCGTGTACAAGAAAATTTTATTTGGTTATTTTGTGTTATTTCACACTTTAGTTATTTGACTCTTTTGCGGTGTTCATATTTAAAATAATAAACTTACTGTCTGTATTTTAACCACAGACCTTAACTTTATTATCCTGATTTTGTGATGTTTATTGTTACATTTGATGAACCTTGGACAAAAATAATTGCTTTCTGCTGTCGCTTGTCGTAAGAATCATTAGTAATCAATAAATAAATTTACAAAGATAGAGAAGTTTTTCATTGATCAATAAATAAATTCAACAAGAAAATTATTCTGCCAAAGAGAAAACTTATAAAACAAAGTGACCCGTTACTTTTACAGGCCCTAATTTACCCCTATATAAATTATATGTTTTATTCAGAAGTGTTCCGTTTATATTAGAAATACATTATGTACCGACTCCAGAGAGTGTCATTTGTGATAAACGCCTTTAAAAAACTTCTTCCTACCAAAACAAGCAAGCTTCGGTTACTCTGAAAGCCATTGCTAATAATTAATTCTATGGAGCTAAAGTACATTAAGTACAAAGGCATAATTGTTATTTATATCTAGCTGCTTTGTAGCTTGAGATGTGTTATTCTCGAGTCATAAAGAGGAAGTTTTATATTATGGACCAGAAGTTTTAAGAAGGTATCTATCGGGTTTCAATATCTTGTGAGGTCCTGGAGTAAACAGTGAGATTAAATGGTTTTTCAATACAAGTTTTTAATTTAATTTAATTTTTTTTATAAAAAAGCTAATTTTTACTGTAGGGGTTTTTAATGTTGATTTTAAAAGTTTTACTTTGTTTCTGATTGATATTATAAGTCCTTGGGTTATCCAAGGCTTTAAATATCTAAGTTTTGGTGTTATGTAAATTGTAGTTTCATTAGTCGAATTTTTAATATGCTGAGGCAATATATTTTCAAAGTTGTTTGAAACAAGTTTCGGTATCATCACTGTTTGAAATACTGCTCTTTTTAGTTTTTCGAATAGAGTAGTCATATTTGTAGTGGATTTTATGGTTATTAAATTATGTTTTTTAGGTTTAATTTTTCTATCATATTTATCCTTATAATCACGCCCAGCTTTGGAATTACACAATTTCAAACGTTATTGGGTACATAGTTACAGTGTTTCCAGAAATTCATAAGATGTTCAACCAAATTATAGTATCTACTTACCTACTCCTCAACCATCATGGAGCGAGCGAAATATGATTTTCCATTGACTTGATTTAGCGAAGTGCATCGGTAGGTGCATCCTAGATATTAAATGGAACAGGAAACTGGGACAAATCCTAGGTACCTTTAGGTAAATCCCAGCCACCCGTAAAGCGGAACTACGAGAATTAATTCCTGGTACGAGAGCATTTTAATCGGACGGGGCTAAAACCTACAACGTAAATAGACCACTTTCATATCTCAGCGCGGAACCGAATTTTTAGTGGCTTTTCAATTCCTAGAAAAACTTTATGGTAATATTTGTGGACATAGAGCTACGGCATCTACATAGACTATGTTAAAATATGACAAAATGACTATCATGGAAAGTTGATGTTCGGTAACTGTAATTTTCTTGGCATAGAGAAAGATTTTTAATACATTTAACTTTCAAATCCTCCGGATCCTGACGGCCTCCGTGGTCGACACGTATTCTATTTGATTGAATTCTGACATTTAATAATTTTAAATAGTATATATTTGTAGAACGTTCCAGAGTGGAAGATACTCTCAGTATTGCCCTGGTGTTAAACCACCATTCAGAAATGAAACGTTGCTCGAAATGGCTTAAGCCGTGTTTGGTGACCAGATATGAACAGCCAGGTACTTCCCAAAGTTCTTCTTCCCCGTCTCCTTCCCTCTCTCCCCACTACCTACAGCTACCCCACTACGTTGGGGATGCCACAGTCTCACTGGCTCCAGGTAGTTGGTATTCTTGTGTGGTATTCATATAAAACATACAATAAAATATTATGCTATGCGTAGTTGGTAGCTGTTATATTTGTTTTTTTTTCTATTGTATATCCATTCATTCTTGTATTACCTCTACAAGCAGTTTACACAATAATCGATAGATTCTTCTTACGCGCAGTTTCGCTTGAGATCAAAACAATATCAAACAGAAAAAAATGTATTAACAACTCAAGTTTGCATATTTTACACCTGCACAGTCTTCATACTGATCATAAAAAATGTAAAACGGAAAATCTGTTTGTCGCACTAAAATTTGCGAACGTTGAGATCTCGCATGATCAAAATTGTGTAACTTTTCTCTTTGGAATTTGAGGGCCAAACACAGAGTAAGAATTTCTATGAGAAAACTGTTTTCTCCTAGCAACATAGTCTTTATCGTAAGATATGCAGTTTTGAGAAGGAAAGAAAAGGTAAAAGAGTTCATTTCCATATTTTTCCTTAAATTGTTAGATATGAAAAGATATTTCAATGGCGTTTTTGGATATTTTTCCATTTTTCATCGTACTATTTAAGACAGTACTGAAAATAACAATTTAAGCTAACAAAATGCAAAAAAAATGTAATATGGGTTGGAATTCTGTTTTGTTCGTAGGTAAATGAGAGATGGTTTATTTATTGCATATATTGAATATTCAATTTCGTTATCTACGTACGTGGACGGTGTGTAATTGGGCTGACGAAAAGTCGTTATTAAGTATTTTTGTAATTAGCAATGGTTTTGGCAGCTATTAAATACAGATCGATAAACTGTGTAGTGTGCACTCGGGGGTATCCTGAGTAACGCTAGTGAAGACATTAAGAAAACCAGTGGAGAAAAACAAGTTCAAATAAGACTAATCAAACCCTACCTTTTCCGATGCTAGATTAAAACCTTTATATGCCCTAAGCACTGTGTGTAAGTAATTAAAATGTTATTACAAATCTTGATAGCATTTTTTTTTCTTTTTGAATTTATTTTTGAAATCCTATAAGATAATTTAATTACATGTGAAAATCTCCACTTTCAAGATAGTCAAAAAACTGAAAGTTCTCGTGAAAACAATAAAATCACCTAAGTACATTTTTTTTCATTCGTATTAGAGAAAACGTCTAGTAATTAAATGTATGATAAAAGTGAGTGATTTTCATTAACTCTTTTTCTAGATTTTTACTTTCCAGTTCTTCTGAAAAGTTGTAATCTGTCACTTTGTAACGAATTGTGCCATTAAACCCCGGTATTTTTTACAATAATGTCGATACGCACTGAATATAAAGCAGTCACCATTGAAAAAAGCGGGACATTATCCATGCCTAGATCATGAGGATTAGATCGTAATGGTGACCCAAGCGGATTACGTGGACGAAGCAATTAACTGGAAATAGTTTATAATTGTAAGCTTGGTTTTACCTTATGATTAATCCTTTAATTTTTTCATTACGTTCTAATTATTTGGCGACCTAAGTTTTTTTTTAAAGAAATGCACAAATTCCGTTTGGTTACGAATGACCTGACAATATTTAAAAAAATCTCCTACTACCACCACAGTAAACGAAATATATTTATTGTGTCGCAATGAAGTAATTAGCCAGACAAGGAATTTTACGCACGACGAAGCCTGGTTGAGACCCAAACGTCGTGTAAACTCAGCCACTGACCGGTCATGTTCATTTGTATTTAAATATATTTTAATTGGCTTACCGACATACCTCTTGAGATCAAGCAAATACGAACATTATTACTAACTCTTCGAATCTCATCCACACCCTGAGATATTTGAACAATCAATTTATAGTCGATATTCAACCTAGCATTTAAAAGGATTAAATCTTTTGCGCTTTTAGCTTCTTTTTACAATAAATTCTACCATTGGCAAGATATTCGTTCATTTATATACCCAACATTTTAATGAAAGGTAAAGAATAATAATGAGTGTTACAAAATACTCATCATTATTCTGTATGACAGTTACAGAATAATTGGGTATTTTGTAACACTCATGATGATTCTGTACCTGTCATTAACAAGATATTCTTTCTTTTTTTTTTTTTGTACAATATTTTTTTACATTTCAAAGTTTTCCAGTAATGTTGGCCTCACTGGGTGGCTTGCCCGTGCTTAGGCCTTCATTTTATAATATGAAAATATAATCTAAATACAATCTACAATATAAGATAAAATAATAATTTAATATATAATCTTGTGTGTTTGTGAGTGATGTGTGTTTATATTGGTTTTGTGTGTTAAGTGTAGGTTTTATTTTTATTTTATGCTATGACATTTTGGTAATATTGTCTTTTTTGTTCTTTAATCCATTTTGTAATTTTATTTGTGAATTTATTTTTACCTTCCTCAATTTTAATTTCAAGTTTTACACTGTTGAAAGCTTTTATATCATGGTATTGGTAGTGTCTTTGTCCAAAGCTTGAATTTATTGTCGGAGTTTTTATGTTTTCTTTGTACGCTTGTCTAACTGGTCTGTTAGTGTTATTTTGTGTATGTTGAAATTTATTTTTTTTGTCAAAAATGTAGTTTAGTAGTGTTTTAACGTATAATTGGCGTATATCTAGTACATCACAGCTGTTGAATATTTGGTCTGTATCAGTCAGTCTATGTTTTTTTCGTATTACCTTTAAGATCGTTTTCTGTGCGGTTTCTATGTAATTGATAGCCGAGTTTGTTGCTCCTCCCCAAGCAATAATTCCATATTCTATTATTGATTGGCAGAGTTCAAAATATATTGTTTTCAATTGTTTTATTTTATATATGTTTCTTATGTTTATGAAAATGTGTATTGTTTTGAGAAGTTTATTTGTGATTTGTTTGATGTGAGGTATCCATCTAAGGTTATGGTCAATTACGATTCCTAGATACTTTATTTGTTCTGTTTTTTCTAGAGGAGGGCAATCGCAGATGTTGGTGTTTAAACATTCGTGTATTTTTATGGTGTTTGTGTTGTTTTTTGGCTGTACAAATTTTATAAATTTATTTATAAACCCAACATATTTATTAAAGGAACAGAATAGTGATGAGTGTTACAAAATACGCCCTTTTTGCTTGGAACACTTAATTTTATGAAATTGACCTAACGGAACCTTTACGAAGGCTTTACGAAGAGGATTCCCCATGAAATGAAATGAAAACAAGCATTTCGATTGTCATGTTAAAAATGATATCTCAACATCTTTCAAGTAGTGTTAAAAAAGTAGATGTATAGAAAACGATTTTGCTATAAATAGGTTTAATTGTAAATGTTTGTGATGCTCCCTTTCCCTAGACACACAAAGCAAACCGGTTTTCCTTTATATTTTATCTTGTATAAAGTTCATTGTTCTAATGTTTGTTTACAGGAAACACAGAAACGTATCAATATTCCATTGAAATGCATTCTCTATTCTCAGCGGGTGTCAGAGTTTTATTTACTTAACAAGAACTGCAGTTAGCTAATGCCCGAGTAAGATATGGAGGGGAAATGAAAATTTATCGGAAAACGACTTGCCGGAAACGGCTGCCAATATCAGAAAGAGTGCAGACTAAAAGAAAACCAGCTATCCCGTTATGGGAAATGTAATCATGGCCAATCTCGCTGTAGTAGGTTCAAATGGCAGATATAAACTGGGTGCAAGAGTAGATGAAGCTGAGACATTTATTTTTATTTATTAATTGTAATTAAAAGGGTAGTAAAAACGTATAAGGGTACCCGGTAGAACGCGCCGAAGGGGGGGAGACGCTTTATTGTTTTAGTTCATAATTTAGGCTTAGTTTTGAATATAAAAACTAGTGGTATAAGAGGGAAACCACAAAAAATTTGGAGTATAATTTATATTAAAACTTTTTTAATTTGACCTTTTTTTCAAATAAATCGAGTCCGAAGTTGAATTTTTTGAGATAAATTTGAAAACAATCGGTCGGTATGGAGTTAAGCTGCTGCCACACGCAAAGCTCACGTCAAAAGTTAATGTACAGCGCATCATCTTTTCTACCGACACACGACGCTATCAAATATTTCTTCCTATGGTAGGAGAGGGGGTCAGTTGAATTCGAGAGCGGCCGAGGAACATAATTTCATCTGTCAAAGTGACAACTTTACTTACTGACAGCTTGAGCACGTTTTCGAAATGGATGATACTTGTCGCCTATTGCTGGATCTGTTGGACAGCTCATCCTCAGATGATGATGCCGCCAACTATATAATTATAAATGCTATTTATAAAATTTTTATATTTTAAACAATCTGCGCGTAAATAGCGCATTTTCACATAACCTGACATAACCTCTCCGTCGAATCAGGAAATTCGCAGTTCGCACGCCGATCGACGAAAGCGACATATAATAAATTATTGTAAAATAAGCTCAACTTTCGTCCAAGCCGTCCAACTTTTATCAAAAAACCGAATGATATTACCATATAAACATACTGAGATTAAAAATATGATTAATTTTGAAAGGGCGAAAATTTGTTTACTTCAAATTCAAATATTGATTATATTTATATTTTAAATATATGTTAAGTATGTTTGCCAAATAAAGTTTTTTTTTATGTTTCTAAATTTACTAGCACACATGACGATATGAGCTAACATAATAAATAAGAAATGCATTATTAGGCTGCTTATGTCATGGCTGGAACACGGAACTTAGTTGGTAGCTCCGTAATTAAAATGACCCCCTCTCCTTTTTACGGCGGAGAGGGGGACGCATAACTTTTCAAATATCGCGTCGGGAGCGGTTACGTAAAATGAATTCGGTTAGCGAAGTTCAGAACCACACTTATAGCGCGTTATCTTTTTACGTGTGTCGGGTCTGTATGTGATTGTATGGCGAGCGCTATTGTGCTTTATATTATCTGTTGATGTGAGCTTTGCGTGTGGCAGCACCATTACTGTCAGTTGCTTATTTTATTTAAATGCGTCGAATCATATGGACACGGCTTCGAATTTTTTGAACCCTTCAGTCGCCGAAAAAAACCTAAATGCTCAGAACGATTAAAAAAAGAGTTTTTTGGCTTCTCCGTGTGATGTAGTTTCAACAGTTTATTTTTTATTTTATTTTTTTATTTTTTTTATTTAGGAAACAAACAGTCATTTATATATTTAGCATAAACAGCAATTATTTCAAATTAATTCTAGTCGTTGATTCAATATTTGCACCTATACAATATATTTATAAATAACAAAGAAATATAAAGAATAAACATTATAAGGAATTACAAAATGTTATAAAAACAATTAAAGACAGTAGTAAAATAGTTTTCGCATGATTATAATAAAAATAATAAAATAAACTAAGATGATAGGATTATTTCACAACATAAAAAATTAAGTTATCAGTTTAGTAAGTTGCATTTTATATGTTTTCAAATTACACTTGAAAATGTCTACATACAGTTTCTTACTAGTTTCCGGACACCGTATATATGTGTTTCAATAGTCAGTATACTATCTCTATAAACCTGATATAAAAACTTTCGAACCTGGCCTTATGAAAATTGCCCATCTGCTTCCATCAACTAGGTCGAGTGAAATCAGTACAGTATTTTCAACTGGCAGTTATTTCCAATATCCGCAATGAAGCTTTTCGATTTTTCAAAATACAATTGCAAAAGTTTATATTTAGTTGACATCAATTTTTTTTAAATGTCAAATATGTTTCGAAATTTGGTCAAAGTAAATTTAGTAATAAAATTTATGAAATATTCATTTAAAATAGCGGTTCCATGTTAACTCAACACAGAGATTATTCAACAGAGTTTAAAAAAAAAAATTAACCTAACCTAACCTAACCTAACCTAACCTAACCCAACCTGACCTACTTAACCCAGTTAATAAAGTTTTTGTTTCATCACTTTCCATGACTATATATAACTTTTTCAAGATGTGATGAAATATCATTTTGATGATTTATCCGGTCACAAAAATAGCAGTATTCTCGTTCCTAGAATTGAAATTATTGAGAAACCGGGTAGTAGCTTTCAGTATTACCTACCTATATTAAAGCATTGTGTTTTAGTGCCCTCCCTTTACCATTGGCTATGTCGACAAGTAACTGCGAGTATTTGTGGGTATGCATGTACAGTTTTAATTAGAGAATTTATTTTGCCGGTCTGTCGGTACCCCTATTCTTATGTCGCTTTGTTATGCTTTTTTGGTGGGATTTGAAAACTTCTGGCTTATTTTTCTAGCCGCGTTAAAAAAAAGTTTAAAATAATGTTTAAAAAAAACTTTGTATGGTTTTGTCGCAACACGACAGCGCGATCAGAGGTAAAAATTTCTCGGCAAAACTAATTTTCGCAATATAAGAACCCTTTTAGCCGAAACATTTCATATCCAGAAATAGTTTAGTTGGGTAGTTCAAATTAATACAATATACGAGATATGTATAATACAATATACGTATGATTAATACGAGACGTGTCTATGGTTGTGGCCTACCAAATTGCCGGGAATGTGGTTTGGTAATATAGTACTAACTAAGTACATTTGAAATGTAGCGTAAATTACTTAATCTGTAGATAGTAAATTAGTACGGGCGTGCGTAAATTATTATTACACTAGCATCAATCATAATCATAAATCACGTGATAGCCTGAATTCTTGAAAAAATCAGTTCCAACTTTCAAAATGACATTTACTGTCAAAAATATATATTTTTTGAATATATGAAAAACGACAAACATTCGGTTACGGGTTACAAATAATTTAACAATATTTGAAAATCTCCTACTGCCTCCACAGAAAGCAGAAAATGTTGCACACAACACACTACGCCTGGATGGGACTCAAACGCGATGCCAACTCGGACACCGACCGGTCAATATTAACTTTAATGCTTTTCTGAATTCTTCACACAATCAATAACGATTTTGAAAATGACACTTAGGCACTTCAAAGCAAATTTTAGCATTGGTCTGACATGTAAAAATATGTTATATATTATACCTATGTGGTTTTGTCATATCATATTTATAAATATATAAAAATCATATATTTTTTTATAAAAAAAACATATGATTTTGGACCAAACATGTGGCGCTGTTGTCGAGACAATTTTTTTTTCTGATTTCATCCAAAAATACATACAACCACGAGTACCAACTTACACCTCCTCCCCCTCAATATTTTTAAATGCGATTTTATGGATTTTTATTGGAAAAAAGGCGTCAAAATTCTTTTTTTATGTAAGCTTTCAATATAGCGGTGTATGTTTTCAAGATAGCGGTGTGAACAAATCTATTGAAGTCTGTATTATATATATATATATAGAGAAATTACCACACTCAAACATCATTTCATTTTCAGTGCTGAGTTAAACGTTTCCCTGTAAATGCAAGAGTGTTTGAGTGTGGTCTTTTCTCTATATGCGTAATACATATGGACAACGTCCAACACCCAAGCCCACTAGTGTATTTATATAGTTTTCTTCCGAAAATATACAGTTTTATTCCGAAATAGAAGAAATTTGCACACTAGTCCTTAACAAGAGGTAAGTCACGGATTACAGAGATTTCGAAAAACCACCACATCCACTTACTTTCCCACCCCTTAAAGCCATTTTTTTAGTAGTTGATGAAGTTTTGCATATTCAATTTCCAAAATAAGAGGAAAATTACTGTCTTCTTCTGATTTCGAAAAATTCTGCTTAAAATCCGGGCAACGCCGGAGTCGTCGATTTTCAACTTATTCCAGTTTTTTGCCTCAGCTATTGAACCTAAAAAGTTTTTAATTGCTTCTCCTCAACTTAATGTTTAAAGGTACCATTAAGGATTATGGAGTGGCACAATAAATTATCTGCTATAAACCTACATGATGCTAGCGGCCAAAAGAGGAACTATCGAATGGAGGAACTATCGAATAGGGGAACTATCGAATTATCTGCTATAAACTTACATGATGCTAGTGGCCAAAAGAGAAACTATCGAATTATCTGCTATAAACCTACATGATGCTAGCGGCCAAAGGAGAAACTATCGAATTATCTGTTATAAACCTACATGATGCTAGCGGCCAAAAGAGAAACTATCGAATTATCTGTTATAAACCTACATGATGCTAGCGGCCAAAAGAGGAACTATCGAATTATCTGTTATAAACCTTCATGATGCTAGCGGCCAAAAGAGAAACTATCGAATGGAAGAACTATCGAATTAGCTGTTATAGATCTACATGATGCTAGCGGCCAAAAGAGGAACTATCGAATGTACCACCGAATTTTTATTATTTATTTTGTTCTTCAAAATGAAGTAACGTATGGCGCACAAGTTTCCCCGTTCGTTTATAAATGTTTTTTGATATTATTAAATTAATCATGGACTGCCCGCAAATAGTATATCAATCTCCACAGATATACCTACAAGGATATACATGCTACGTACATGCTGGCGCGCGGCCGTGGCCGTGGCACAGTGGAGCCTGTACATATTTTTAATTAATTATTTACATCAAAAGGAAGTGGATTTTTACCATTTCCCATTTCTACATTCAATGAAACAATGTATAATTTCGTAATTAATTTTAAGGGAAAAATTTATTTAGTGGTTGCTTAAATAGCTTACATAATATATTTTTTGGAAAATATACAGATTTTACATAAATTTCGACCAAAATTTCAACATTTCTGGTATAGAATCCGTCAGTTCTCTTAGTCACCATATTTATATATTTTTAATGCCTTGAGGGACTTTTACATAGGAATAGATTATGAAATTATAAACAATTATATTACTTTTGTGCAATTATTCTATAATTTTTTTGTACATAACTGAACTGCCTCAGCAACAATCTATTAAATTTATCTAGTGATAAATTGAAAATTTTCACCGAAGAATCCACATTATAATCCTCCATTAGTATTCTGAGCGATGAGAAGTACAAATTATGGTAGTTAGTCCCAGAATTTCAAATAGAAAAAAATCCCGACTTAGTAATTGATATTGGTAGAAATATAAAAATAAAACGTTAAAGTAACGGAATGGCAAGCACAAAAAAGATAAGAGCATATATGATTTTAGATTTTCACGGCCAAAAGTATTTTTGTTATTTGTTTTTGGGGTTTTATGCCGTGTTGCGCTAACTCCTTCTTTAGGCTAAAAACAAAACCAAAAAAAATATAAGCCCATGCACAAACTTAAGCGAAAATACTCTGCTGTGCCCTTTACTGCATATATGTTTGTGTTGCACGGTGTTGTGAAATATTATTTCTAATTTCCACTTATCTAATCATCATAACAATTTATAACCTATACGGAGTTAACATACTAACTAACTAACCATCACGCCGTTTCCCCGCAGGGGTAGGCAGAGAGGACGGACCGCCAAACAACTCGGTCTTGGCACACACTTCTTGCCTCCCTAACAATTATACATCGTCTCATACATACTCTTCTATTTCTTGATGATTGAGTGGGATAGTGTCGGTAACCTGCTTCTCGTACTCAGATATAGGTGTATATATTGTTTACATGTATAGGAATAAGATACATGTATGTAAGTATATGTATGTCGTGTACATGTATATATATGTATATGCATATATACATGTATGTATGTATGTATATATACTTGCGTGTGCATATGTATGTATGTATGTACATATGTGTACTATTTTATATATTTGTGTATATTTTATAGAAAACTTTGTGAGTTATTGAAAACATTTTTTTACTTATTTTCAAATTTTTTTTATAATTCTATAATTTCCAAAATATGTTTACACTGGACTTAAATTCAAACTAATCATTCCTCCATTGGGCACCATGAAACAAGCAGCTGCCTAGTATGGTGTTTTATGTATCTTCTCTAAATAAATTTATTAATCATGTAACATGTAATTATAAATAAAAATAAAAAAAATAAATTCTTACTCTTGACATGCATGGCCCGACTCGAGTATCCGATTCACCTGATTTTGCCTTTTCTTCCTCGGGTGTCCCCGACTTCTGCTACCATTCGCATTCGCATCATATATTCTCCTTACACTCCTTTCTTCAATGTCAACTTACTGATGTCAAATATTGTGAATTTATTACAAAATCTGTTGAAATTATTCGTTTTCCCATTAAAAACGTGACTGGATGCCTGTAACAAATGAATTGACAAATTTCATAACAAAGTACAGCACGTACAATATGTTATGAGGAAGTCGGAAGACGTGTTCTTAGAAATAATAATAATTTCGCATCTCGTCTACATTCGGACAAGGCCACCTGCGTTGAACACGTTTTCCGATATATACAGGGTGTATCGGCACGTACCCGACAAACTTTAACTAGCTATTCCTTTGCACATTTGGAGTAAAAAAATGTTATGGGCACTTTGCTGTCCGGTAACATTTTTTTTAATAAAAAATTTACTATCCATATTTTCACCACATGTCACCACTGTTTTATCCTTTGTCATGGTTTGAAAACCCACCTGGCAATATTTTATTCGAGTTTCGTTGAATAATATACGTACGTACCTACATTAGCGCGCTTTTACGATCACAACGAAATGGCATGGCACCATTCGTCTAATTTTTAGCTATTATTATTTAGTGTGTATGAAAGAGCGAACACGCTTTTTGACACACTTTCTAATAACAGCTGTTGAACACGAGAAACAATGCCAATGACAGTGACGGAGTGTGGATTTTTTTATCATTTTTTATTTTTAATTGAAAAAAAATTTTACCGGACAGCAAAGTGCCCATAACATTTTTTACTCCAAATGGTCTAAGGAAAAGCTGGTTAAAGTTTGTCGGGTACGTGCCGATACACCCTGTATAATAAATGACTGATATTTATGATTATCAGTAAATAATCACGCAGTCACATTTTTAACAGTATAGTGATAAAAAAGCCGTACTTACTCACTTTTCTCCGTGTATTTCGAATGGCTATAATGATAATATTAGCATAACGCCGTGTAACTTTTGTGTATGTAAATACATCGTTTTGGTCCTATCCCCATTCAGAATAGCGCATATGGCGTGTGTGTTGAGTGTTCCTATAGAATGGGTGACAGAGAGTAAATTCAACACCATTGCGAAAAGCCTTATTTGAAAACTTTACTTAAATTTATATTGAAGTCAGGTGACAACTTTTACGATCGCTTTTTGTTAGTACGAGTACTTCCGTTTCCACAAAGTAAAATTTCGTACTGCCTTATCGTAATTAATTTTAGGGGTATTATGCCGTGTTACGCTTTCTCCTACTTTATCCAAGGTTTCGGACAGCATTGCAGTGTCCATTATCAGGGCAGATGTAGATAACTTATGGATACTGTAACGCTGTTCCAAATATTGCCTAAAGGAGGAAGAAGCGCAAAATAATCACTATAATCTCAACTCTATATGTATTTCTTTGTAAGTTTATACGTAGAAATCAACATAATTATAATAATACTAACGAAGACCCATGAAAAATCGCGGGATATAATAATTGTGGGATTTGGGAAGCTGAAAGTATTGAAAATAATTTACTTACCTAATTGTACCTACTATTTCATCGCTTTTCTGAATTATTATTCCCATCTCCTTCTCCTCCCCACTACCTTAACCCTCACAACATATCCCAATTGTGATGCAATAGTCTCACTGGCTCAGTTGGGATTCAAATAAAACAAATTCTTCAAACTTTTAAATTCAAACAAAATTATAGAACATGAATACTTTCACGTGGGAATAACGCACATCACAGACAATCACAATTAGTACATTTGATGATAAGGGTTCGTTTTTTCATTACGTTATGCATCATTTACGTTCATATTGCAATGATGGAAACAACTAAAAGCCTATTCATAATGATTATTATCTTACACCGTTGCCTTTATCGCTGATTGGATATTTGCTTATAATATTGTGTTAGTGTTAGTTTAGTTAATCGAAATTCATTGTTAGTTCTTCGTTCCATGATAAATAATTTAGTGTACTTCCTAGCAGTTAACGTGTATCCTTGATGTCTAATTGTTCCAATTTTTTTTTTTCAAAATAAAGACGTTTGATACAACTAGACTGAAGACGGGTTGTTTCGGAAAATTCATCAAATTTCAACGTTAACTTTTGGGTTCTGTGAAACTTTTATTCAAGTTCTGTTATTATATCATTATAGGCTAATTGCTTGACAAAACTGAAATAATTTTTTTTTATTTTTTTTTTTATATTTACTCCACACAGGAGGCCCTGAAGAAAATAATTTCCCTCGGGGCCTATGTCATCTTTGGGGATGCTGTGTGGAGGGTCTTTTTTTGGAGAGGAAGGAGTGAACATGGGTCTTGAAGAGTCCCATGTTGTAGGAGGGAGGAAACACAGAGGCCGGCAGTTCGTTCCACAGCCGAGCTGTTGAACTTAAGAACGAATCGTAGAAGCGACCCGTTCTCATGTGACAAGTGTCAACTGTGTACAAATGTTGGGCGCGCGTTTGGCGTGTATCCCGACTACGCACCGGTGCCGAAGGGATCAATGACGCTAGTTCCTCAGAGCATCTTCCATTGTAATACCGATAGAACAAGGACAGCATATCTACCTGACGCCTGTGCTCTAAAGATTGCAGTCCGTTTGTTAAGATTGGGGAATCTATCAAACGGACCGCTCGTTTCTGCACAGAGTCAAGGGTTTTTTTCAGGTATTTTGGGGCTCCAGACCAGAGATGGCTGCCAAATTCGACAGTAGGGCGCACTAACAAAACTTGAAAAAATCTTTCACAGAACTTGAAAATTAACTTTGAAATTTGAAGAATTGTTCAAATACTCCGAAAAAACAGGTCCTAAGTGGTTTTTAGAATAAAATTTCAGTGTAGGTATCTCAACTGTTAACTGACGACAAAAATACAGAGGAATATTTTTCATTTTCACTTTTATGGAGATAACGTTGCATCCATAGTGGTTAGAACTGACGCTTAGATAAGTAAAATTATATTTAAATAATGCCCAATAATGATACCAATAATTTTTGTTTTTTACGACTAAGGTATTTAGAAAGCAGTTGGGCAAAAATAATAATATAATACCCCATATTTTATTATTTGGGTTTCATATTTATCTAAAGTCCGGAAAATTTCTTGGGTAAGTAAGTATAAAGAATGTGTTTAGTTATTATTCAATTATTTTTACTTTTTTATAATAACATTATAGATTAAGGGTCTTAGAAGTAATACTTGTACTGTTTAAATAATGTACTTATATTTATGTGACTCTCTCCATAGGCGAGTTCATAAACAAATTGGTGCGGGTGGCTCCACAGTAAAGAAGGTTATGGTGACTTCCTCGAGAGTGAGACTCCTGTACCAAGAAATTTGTTTAAACAAAAATCTCGTTGTTAGATGTTTAGTAAAATAAAGCAATAACTCTAATTGTCTATAAAGAATGATATTACATATATATATAACGCATTGAATCTGTTCAACATCGGTTCTTAAGAGGGATTGCTAGGAGACTAGGTTTAGAAAAAGGCAAATACTCATATGATGAAATTGAACTAACTCTAAACCTCTCTCCTTTGGAAGTCCGTCTCTTACTGCAACTCATTCCCTTCAATATTCCCTCGCAAATACTCAGAAATAATGAACTGCTCTTCCTCAACCATCATTCGACAAATTATGGATATTATTTACCATTGTCCAGAATGTGTAGACTGGTCAACTCATGTCAAAACCTTAACTTTTTTGGGATAAGTCTGAATGATTTTCGCCAGTCGCTAAACAAGTGACGGAATATTATAAGTGTCCTGTGGTCCTGACCCACGGCGTATTCTTGACTTGATTCGACTTGTCACTTTATTTTCTTATATTATATCTATCATATGTCTTTGCTTTCATGTACCTTTGTCTACTCCTTTTTTTTCATTTTACTCAATTCGTGTTATTATTTTGTAATTTGGACGATGTCCGTTAATAAATAAATAAATATATATAAATAGATTGTTATATCCAGGGGTAAAATCTTAAAATCGTGGACTCTTTCAATGCATTAAATGCATTGACCAAATATGACTACATCAATGATTAAATGTAAGTCAGTACGCGTGGGGCCCAGATGATTGAATTTGATTCTAATACTCTTAAGACTTGTGTATTATATAATATGTATATATGAACGCTGCCTTATATACATAAAAAATATATAAAAACTAGCTGACGTACCCGGCGCCGGCGTTGCTTGAGGTTGTGAATGATTTGGAGTAAAGTTTTGAGGTCGTGAATGATTTGGAGTAAAGTTTTGAGGTTGTGAATGATTTGGAGTAAAGTTTTGAGGTTGTGAATGATTTGGAGTAAAGTTTTGAGGTTGTGAATGATTTGGAGTAAAGTTTTGAGGTTGTGAATTCTCGGATAAACATCGAATTTTCTATACTTTCTACAAATATAATAAACATGTGTTAAATATATAAACCTTACGGAAGAAATTCTCTAAATGATAAAACCCTATCAAAATCCGTTGCGTAGTTTAGAAGAACTAAGCGCACAACCAGACAGATGCGCGTAGCGACCTTATTTTACACTATTTAGAGATTAGCTAAACCTAACACCCCTAGAACGAATACAATATTCGTGGTAGAAAATATCTTTCCTTGATGTAGAAATGCTCTACGATATTAAAATCACAGTCCACGACTTTTGGGTGTGCTGGCGTGCTAATAGTACGAAAATGGCATTATTGATATTGTTGTAGCAGAAAACTTCTCCTTTTTTTCGAAATTTCAGATTTTGGTATGAACATTTTCAGGAACTTTGAATTTGAACTTAAATTTGCAAATCTTCATACAAAAAACCAAAATTTCGAAAAAAAAAATAGTTTTGGACTAAACAACATCAATAATGTCGAGTTTTTCAAACTAACCATCTTATCATACTCGAAAGTCACGAGCAGCCACAGGTCCATATGAACACAGTGTGTCAAAATCAGAGTCGATTCCAGGAACGTGTTTGATTTCCTGTGATTTTGTACAAAATTGTGGGCATTTTCAGGTTTCAGCGGTTTTTTTAAAACATCGAATTTTTGTAAAAAAGAAATAAAGTAATCTCCTCCCCGGCATAGTAATCTCCAGGTCTTTTATATTAAAAAGGAGGAAATTTGTAAAATATACATTTTTAAAGCCGTAAAAACGCCAACACACCAAGAACGCTATTCTGTGGAAAATTGCCGGAAAATTCACGGCACGAGTACTTTGCCAACCTAATTTAATAAACGGTTGTGCAATTAATCAGTATTCTACGCGAAATTTTATTGATTTACGAAAGGGAACTTTTTTTAATTTCAGATCCATTGATCTATTTTTTCAGAGAAGTATTTTCCAATACTTATTCGAAACAGGGAAAAGTATATCTGTCTATACTAATAGCGTTTAAATAATCAAAACAACTAGATACCGATTCAAAATATTGTAAGCTTTTTAATGAAAAGTTTTTTTAATGTTACCACTTTCTTTGAAGTAGTTTTTTGTGATGATGGGTATGAATCAATACTCCTGCAAAAGCCCCCCAATGTACAAGTATATCGTTATTATGTAATAATTCAAGAAAGTGGTTTGAAAAGGTGAGGTTCAACTATACGCTGATAGATTGTCCATCCCTTTGGACACTTCAGGGCAGGACGTATCTACCGGTATTTCAATTGAAGATGTTTCAACGAACTAGCGTCATGGATCGCTTCGACACCGGTACACGATTGAGATTTGTCGTTTCGCTGTCGTTTCGCTGTCGTATCGTTTCTACAGCTCGTTCTTGAGTTCTGTGTTTCCTCCCTCCAAAAACATGGGTTTCTTTAAGATCCATGGTCAGTCGGGAAATTATTTTGCTCAGGAGTGGAGTTAAATCATAAAATATTTTAAAAGATCTGCAAAATATTTCAATCAAACAAACAAACTTAATATTTAAAAAAAAGGTTTAGAAATTTTGAGAACACGAGACCTAAAACTGTTGTTCAAAAAAAGTTATAATTTTTCTATTTTTATATCAATAAGCTATTAAGAAATTTACACTGTGCATTAAGCATTAATTGGTTGCTTTTTAAACAACCCCCTGTTGCTTTTTAATTAACTGAAAAAGGAGCAAAGCTTCCAACAATTTCAGCCGATATTTTTTGATTTTCTAGTTATTTTAATGACAAGGCAAAGTCAGCCACTAAAAAATAAAGTTGAGTCTCCTACCTCGCCTTTAATGAGGACCGCGTAGGTAGTTATGTGCCATTAAATATTTCAAGTGACTAGAAATCTCGAGAGAAAATTTCTTACCTGCAAAGGCGGGGAGACTCTATGCGCCCACGTCAACTTTTCTATCGAAGGAAAAGGCTTTTCAGGTCGCGATAACAAATGATAGATGTCATGAAAATATTTTATGGCATTAGGAATTTTTGTTAAAGTGTTATTTTTTTTAAACTTCCAGAGTTGACGCTTAATCAAATAAATATCTATAAAAGGTTAAATAAGTCATTCTCAGTTGATATTTTGAAAACGTTTTAATCTTATCGTAATTTTTTTGGGTGTTATGTCTTGTTATATCTATTTCCTTCTTATTACACATCTGCCTTAATAGACTATAACAATATCCAAAACGTTGACTAAAAAAGGAGGTAGCGCAACACGGCAAAATACCCCAAAAATAAAACACGATAATACTTTTGTCGTGAAAATCTCAAATCTTATCCGTTATAATCTTGACTAAAAGCTCTCGAACTATTGCATAACGTATAATATCATATATTCATATATTATAATGTTCAATTTTTATAGCGCCGTTATGTGAATAAAACACCCAAAAGACGCTTCATAGGTTTGTATATCCCGATCTCTGGCGGCATTGATTTTATTAAGGTTTTTAGGTAAACGCAACTATTACCATCTACCATATTATGCAGCGTTATTACCGTCATGAGATATGGGACTTTGAAAAATTCATCGAATAATTATTGTCAAAGGACGAGTTGTTTCGCAGAATTCGAAAATTTCATCAAATTTCAAGTTTTGTAAAAGTCCACATTTACTCCACATTTTTCAAAACTTATTATGATTTATAATATATAATGGGACAGAGATAAAATTTCCATTAATCAATTTGATTAACAGCCTAATATTTTTATGAAGCACAAATAATAATCTCTATTATTGATTTCCAAATAATTTTGAGACAATACTGTGTACATTTTTTGTTATGCATCACAGAGACAATAGTTATTCTATTTTATGAAGTTTAGATAAACCTTTAACCATATGGGAAACTTATATGAAACACTAAAATTAAGACAACGTAAGTTACGACCTAACAAAGCGCCCATAAAAACTGTAAATGGAGAAACATCAACTTGCGGCCGTAGGGAATTTTAAGAGAAACAATAAAATAATGGTAATAGCCATTTAAGGATTCCATCGCAACAGATGTACAAAATACGTTTATGGTAGATTAATGTACCGAAATTTATTTTTAAGTTCACTCAGTCGGAAAAATTGATAGATGAAAGAAAATATAGATTGAAAAGAAACGAGAAAAAATATTAAATTCGTACTTGTTTTCTACGTTTTTTTATTCATGTTTTCCTCCCTTACTGCGCGCGGCGGCACCTTAAACTTCAATGGGGCCCAACTTCAAACAAGATCAACAAGTTTTCACCCCTCTGATGTGACAAAAAATCACTCAACTGAATATGATCAATTCTTAAAGTTGTTCACACCCACATCAAAGCGAAAGCAAGGAACAAAATTAACTTGTGATGTAATAAGAATGTTAATTCACAAAAAACCTCTGGAAACCCGAAACATACGGAAAATTTATTTAGAACTCCACAATGAAACCAAAAACAAGTGAGTTGTTATATTATATAATCGAACATTTTTGTGTAATTTGTTAGATTTTTTTCTAAAAACTTCGTTGTTTAAAATTGAAAAATGGGCCTCCGCTAAAGCAAAACTTAAAAGTTAAAGTAAAACTTTTCTAAGATCAACTTTCAATATGGTTAGTGTATGAAATAATCACTCACCGCTGGTTAATTTGTGGCGGGAAGTCTGTCACAGGTTTCCTCTCTGGAGCGGCGCTAATCCGATTACGGGCGATACCAGGATATCAAAACTCTGACCCAAATGCAGGCGGCTGTGGAAAACTGCGGAAAACTTCGTAGACGTCCGTCCTGTTCGGGGGTTTGGAAGCGTCTGAAACTCCGTTATTCAAGTCAAAACCGTAGGCTGTTGAACAACCCCAGTGCGCGTGCGTATGACGCAACCAAGGCAGGCTTAACTTCGAACGGAAAATTTAAAAAGGGTACTCATTTTATTTGGTGATCCATATAATATCCACATCTAGCACGGTGCCTACGCACTTTGTTCCAGTTTCCGAACTGGGACGCAATTATTTTTGCATTATTATTTTTTTCTCTGAAAACTAGCTTATGGAAATATTATTTATTTATTTACGCCCTTTAAAAGAAATATATGCAAGTAAAACAGTTATGTTAACTATTTGTTGTACCTAGTAGGAATTGTAAAGCAATTACATATAAAATGTAAGATTATAAATCACAATTAAGCACATTTGAAAAAAATATAAAAAACATACTTTTAAAAATAAGAAATAAAATTAGAAAATTAAATTCAATAGCAGCCATTGTAAAATATTCAATAATTAACATGTAAACAATTATTCACAACGGAGTGGTAAACTCGTACATTTAATTAAATTATTTATAAAAGGATTTGATTTCTTCACTAATACTAAACAAATCTCAAAATAAGACTACAACATTACCAATTCTATTCCTAAAATTAGGCAGTCGATCTATAGGGGGTGAGCCTGATAAGTTTTTAGAAAATTTCACAGAAAAGGGTAGCATTTAGTCTTGTATTTTTGGTCGAAACATTAATTTTATTTTGGCGAAAATCTTGTGGCTGTAAATACCATCATTAATAAATTTATTTAATAGAACAGAACAGGCCTTCCATTGATATGCTTGGTGTAACTATAAGTGACCAGCTCAGGTACGGGGGCTCCATCGAAGCTAGAGTAAAGTTGGCCTCTCAGAAGCTGGGCGTACTGTACATGGCCCGCAGATACTTTAATAGTACACAACTGCTCACCCTGTACAAATCGCAAGTGCGCCCTACTGTCGAATTTGGCAGCCATCTCTGGTCTGGAGCCCCAAAATACCTGAAAAAAACCCTTGACTCTGTGCAGAAACGGGCGGTCCGTTTGATAGATTCCCCAATCTTAACAAACGGACTGCAATCTTTAGAGCACAGGCGTCAGGTAGGTCCTGTCCTTGCTGTCCTGTCCTTATGCTGTCCTTGTTCTATCGGTATTACAATGGAAGATGCTCTGAGGAACTAGCGTCATTGATCCCTTCGGCACCGGTGCGTAGTCGGGATACACGCCAAACGCGCGCCCAACATTTGTACACAGTTGACACTTGTCACATGAGAACGGGTCGCTTCTATGATTCGTTCTTAAGTTCAACAGCTCGGCTGTGGAACGAACTGCCGGCCTCTGTGTTTCCTCCCTCCTACAACATGGGACTCTTCAAGACCCATGTTCACTCCTTCCTCTCCACAAAAAGACCCTCCACACAGCATCCCCAAAGATGACATAGGCCCTGAGGGAAATTATTTTCTTCAGGGCCTCCTGTGTGGAGTAAATATAAAAAAAAAAAAAAAAGAACAAGGTCAGAGATGATCCGCCTATGTAACAATTACTTAATAGAACAGGGTCAGAGATAATCCGCCTATCTAACAATTATGTAATAGAACTAGGTCAGAGATAATCCGCCTATCTAACAATTACTTAATAGAACTAGGTCAGAGATAATCCGCCTATCTAACAATTACTTAATAGAACAAGGTCAGAGATAATCCGCCTATTTAACAATTATTTAATAGAACTAGGTCAGAGATAATCTGCCTATCTAACAAGTACTTAATAGAACAAGGTCAGAGATAATCCGCCTATCTAACAATTATTTAATCAAATATAATTGTTTCATCGGAAGGATATAATTAACATTTTGAATAATGTATGAAAATTGACTATCTTTTTTAGTCCCTTTATGAATGACCAGGTTTTTACGACGTTGTTTATTAAATTAATTTCAATGGTTGTGATAAATCTCTTTGGTAAGTAAATCTTTGAATTTAATTCACATTTCAAATGATGCACTTGGTCTGTTCAGGGCATAATAGAAATATACGTGTGAGTGTTTATAAAAAATATCATTTATCTTTATTTAGTAATCAATTTCACACCTCTTAACTGTAATTCACACCTAGAAATAATCCAAAGTGCATAATTGAAATTAGCTTGTTTTTTATTATTGCTATAAATCTTAGTACCTACTACAGATTTATTTGTTGGAAAATTCTATTTGGGAGGCGGGTGTGGGTACGGCAGCCCCAGGAACCATTTATTGGATAACTCAACACCCCTGCCATAGGTTACCCTAAGTGGCTCGCTACATTTGGTGACTTCGCAGGGCTGCCCGGGTTCATGGGGTTAGTTTTGTCTAGGTCTTGGTGGCGGATGCGTTTGTCCACCTACTGCGTGGCGGGTAGGATCGGGAGAGACTGGTTGAGGGAGACCTTTTGACCTCTCCAGCTAGACTTTTTCTCAACCCATCGCCTTGCACCGTAGTGGGAGGTATGGATTCATACATCCGTCAATCCTGGACACATTGACCTCCATATTTCAACTCACCCCTCAAACCTTTTTCCTTCCCAGAACTTCCTCTCATTCCTTTCCCTCAAAAAACCGTAACAGCATCAAGACACAGCATTCCCAAGATGATACAGGCCCTGAGGGGAAAAAATTTCCCAAGGGATTCCTATGTGCAACTAAAGTTAAAAATGAAAATTGTAAAAAAAAAATATTTATATTTATTATATATATTTTATTATTTATGAAAGTAACTACTTGATATTGACATCATATCACGGCTAAAATTGTCGGACGTTTTTCGCACTTCTAAACGGGCGCGAATTGTGTAATTTACTGATTATTTATGTTTTCATTTGCGAGCTTTTCCTGTCTGACACAAACATTCGCAATTTTCCATTCCCTCTCAAATGCCAATCAAATATTCCTAGAGTCAGCTGATTGCAATTCGAGCCATTACATAAAAATTGGGTAAATATTATCTACGTGGGTTAATCACCTTTCAATCAAAACATAAATCAGACGGGCATTTTTACTTACCGAGATAATAATTATAGTAATAATAATAATATTTAGTGTTTTATTATCTTTTTTGTGACAAACAGATATAATGATATCCTCACTGAGATCTCCTGTGCTGAGGATTTCATTTACATATGATTAAAATTTAGTAGTATGGATAAAATAAAATAATTATAAATATTATATTGATTAGTGTTTTTTCTGAAATAATTATTAATATATTAAGTAGTGTTTTTTTTCTGAAATATTTATAAATATATTGAATAGTGGGTTTTCTGAAATAATTATAAATATATTGAAAAGTTATTTTTCTGAAATAATTATAAATATATAACATGGTGTTTTTTTTTGTTCAGTTGAGTGGTTTCAGTTTCAGTCTGTATTTGGTGTCAGTATATTATCTATTTCCGATATCCCTATGTTTTATATCTAGCTTTTTATTTAACATATAAATTGGTTAAAATACTGTTTTGAGTTTTGAATGAGAGTGGGATTTTGTTGTAGAGTTTAGTGCCGTTGTGCAGAAATTATATAGCATGGTAATTAATAAATTTATGTTAGAACATGATTAAATGTTTTTTTTATTTGCCCTGACGAAGTCACAGTGTGTCGAAAGATTTATATAAAATAAAAAAAATCCTACACAAAATGTATGTTTATTTATTTTTTTAAATAATGTATCATGTGTAATATTGTACTGATATCCATAATATAACCCTCGTTCTGGCGCTAAAATGTATGATGATGTTTTTTATTATTTCAGGCCTATGTGTTATAATGTTGGTGGACCTTCTTAAACCGCTGTCATGAGGAGCGTGGGTAATTAAATAATGTAAACAATTCCCTTAAATACGTAAATTTATAACACTTGGCAATAAAATGATTTACCTGTGTGCAATGTGCTGTGCACCTAAAAGACTGACTATGTCACGCCGTCACCTAACCTTATAGTAAAAAGCTTTCCGAATTATTGAAGTGACATTTCCCTCGGTAATTAATACGAGTCTTGTAGTGAAAAATTCAATCAAATCAATGTTAAGACTTATTTTTATTTTCATGAGTTGTGTTTAGCGAATATTTGGTAAAATTAAAAAAATATTTGCTTTGGAATCATGTCAACATTATCAACAACAATTTTTCGATATGGTTGACAAACAAAAATTTAATGCCTAGTACAAAAAAGATCATTATACTTTATCGTGCAAAATATTTGAATTCATACTTATCACATGATAAGTACATATCATGGAATTATCATGAACATCAGACTATCAATTATGTACATGTATATTATATGATATTTTGTGGAATTTGAAAAAAGACTTTAAAAGCTAATTTAAAAAGCTTTAGGTACACCTAATATGGTTAAACCATGCATTAATTGCAGCAAGTGTATATTAAAAACACCTCACCTTTGATGCTTTGTGTAAGTTAAAGCAAAATTTTAAATATTATTTTATGATATTCAGTACAAAGAAAGCTTTTCATTATTTTGAGTCATTGTCTTAGCTTGTTCGATTTTTTGTCAAAGCATTGACAGTGTCTTAACCATTGATGGTTTTAACCAAGTTAAATGAATCGAGTGAATTGATCGCGTCTCGGAGCTCCCGCGCGACGACTTAAAGCGCATTACCCGGAGCTTTCATCTCCAGAGTTCGTTGGCGAGAATTTTATTAGACTAGACGGGCGTTTAAAATTCCTACCCTTGAGAAACGTGCAATATCAGAAATTTCTTCACCCCGCGACATGACTTCACATATGATTAGGCTCCCGCAACAACCACGATATTGCGATAAATCCATTTTAGCCCCCTAATGCCAAGTAGTACCTGCACGCATTTCTACAAAAGGTTTTAACTAGCTGTCGTAAACCCGGCGTTGCTGGGAGTTATCCTTAGGATATAGACATATACCGTTGTATAATTTTCTGTACGTCTTTTTAAAATACACAATTCCGTAGTACATTATTTTGATGTATCTCATAAGGTTTAGCCAGCGCTGGCAATGTAAGCGCCCGAAATATATTTTTTACGACTTGATTTCAAAACATCGACTTTTCCCTATTTTATATAAATGTAATATGCGTGTATCATATTTATAAAAACCTTCCGGAAGAAATTTTCTAAATGATAGTGAAAACCCTATCAAAATTCGTTGCGTAGTTTAGAAGAACTAAGCGCACAAACAGACAGACGCGGAAAGCGAATTTATTTTATACTATTTAGAGATTAGAAAAGTCGTTAACATACGTTTTGACTTTTTAAGGGATAGGTCGATTCAGGCGGTTGCTGACGGTTTCACCTCTTCCTCGCACTCCATAAATGCTGGCGTCCCACAGGGATCGGTTCTGTCTCCGACTTTGTTTTTGTTGCACATCAATGACCTTTTGACATGTGCACCGATTCATTGTTACGCGGATGACAGTACAGTTCATGATAGCTTTTTGTTTGACAAGCCCCCAAAGGGCACACAAACTCCAACGGCTCGGAGGGCTTTGAAGCAGAGAATGGACGGTTATCTCGAGAGTATTTCCTCCTGGGGTAAAAATAATCTCGTCGAATTTAATGTTTCAAAGACCCAATCCTGTCTGATTACGTCTAAAAGGGATCCAAATGATAATCTAGTCTCCTTCAACGGAAGCAATCTTCCGAACAGGCCTTCCATTGATATGCTTGGTGTAACTATAAGTGACCAGCTCAGGTACGGGGGCTCCATCGAAGCCAGAGTAAAGTTGGCCTCTCAGAAGCTGGGCGTACTGTACAGGGCCCGCAGATACTTTAATAGTACACAACTGCTCACCCTGTACAAATCGCAAGTGCGCCCTACTGTCGAATTTGGCAGCCATCTCTGGTCTGGAGCCCCAAAATACTTGAAAAAAACCCTTGACTCTGTGCAGAAACAGGCGGTCCGTTTGATAGATTCCCCAATCTTAACAAACGGACTGCAATCTTTAGAGCACAGGCGTCAGGTAGGTATGCTGTCCTTGTTCTATCGGTATTACAATGGAAGATGCTCTGAGGAACTAGCGTCATTGATCCCTTCAGCACCGGTGCGTAGTCGGGATACACGCCAAACGCGCGCCCAACATTTGTACACAGTTGACACTTGTCACATGAGAACGGGTCGCTTCTACGATTCGTTCTTAAGTTCAACAGCTCGGCTGTGGAACGAACTGCCGGCCTCTGTGTTTCCTCCCTCCTGCAACATGGGACTCTTCAAGACCCATGTTCACTCCTTCCTCTCCAAAAAAAGACCCTCCACACAGCATCCCCAAAGATGACATAGGCCCCGAGGGAAATTATTTTCTTCAGGGCCTCCTGTGTGGAGTAAATATAAAAAAAAAAAAAAAAAAGATGAAATATGCATTTGTTCATTGGCGATCTACAGTCGTGCCCTGGAAGGTTGACAAGTTACCGATATTATCAATAACACCTTTATCGGTGTGCTATAAGGAATGCTTTTTTTTAAGGTTTTTTTAAAAGAGACCGGGAATGTATTATACACTCTCATTGTTACATTATTTTAGGTTGGCCTTTTTTTTTTTTTTTTTACAGTATTACCGCACAAGAGTCCCAACTGCTCCCGTCTGGAGCCAGTGAGACTATGGCATCCCCAATTGGGGTATGATGTGAGGCTGAGGGTATTGGGGAGGGGAGGGAGATGGGGAAGAGGAAGGTGGGGAAGTACCTGGCTATTCAGATCTGGTCACCAAACACGGCTAAAGCCATTTCAAGCAACGTTTCAATTCTGAATGGTGGTCTTACACCAGGGCGATACTGAGAGTATCTTCCACTCTGGAACGTGCCGCAAATATACTATATATACTATATATACTATATATTATTTTTAAATTTTTAATTTTTAAATTAATTAATTGTGAAATAACACAAATTAATCAAATAAAATTTATTTGCGCACGCCGGGTTCGAACCCGCGACCTTCGGATCTGTAGTCAAAAGCGTATACCACTAGACCACGCCGGCCGTCATGGCCGCATGGCCTTTTTTAATACAATATTTATTAGGTACGATATTAAATGTATGACACTTTTAAGAGTTCTTTATATATACCCCAAATTTTACAGTTTAGTTTAAATAAAAACAGTAATAGAAAAGAATTTTAAATTATAACAACTTTGAAAAGGTCATAAATAATATATTTAAAGTTGGACACAAGCTGCCTAAATTTGGTTGTGTAGAGCGGATTAACGAAGGAATGAATCTAAGGAAAATATAAATATGACATTTATTTGTCAACATAAAAATAAAATAAATATACCATCACCATCGTATTTTTTTTCCTCATTTTATGAGAAAAAACAATGAAAATACCCTACTCTGCGTTGGTCATTTGCGCCAACCCACAAAGAGCGTTCGCACGTTGGCTATCTTCAGTTCGCAATACGCGTTCTGCGAAGGCTGTCGTGTTGATTATTGCATGAGTGGTTATTTACGTTATTACGATGATTAATAATCAAACATGCTGTACAAATAGGAGTTGAGGGGTAAGGCTCTTGACTAGCAATCCGAAAGTCGCGGGTTCATTTGGGGATGGCGTTGTCTCACTGGCTCCAAACGGTTGGTAGCAGTTGGCACTCTTATGCTGTATTTACATTACGTTGCGACGACGTTCACAGGTTGGCGAGTTGGCGCCAACGTACACAGGCGCTATTAGATTGATATTATTTAGGTGGCCAAGACAAGGGAAGACAGATAAGAAGATACCTACTACTTTATGAAAATGGTCCAAATGGTCGACTGGAAGCTTTTTCTGTTTTTTTTTTCCTTTTAAAAACCATATACCAATTTTATGTTCTTTTTATTACATGCGAATTTGAGTTCACTTTTAATAAATGAACTTTAATGACTTTCGAACTACCTTATGAAAATAAACTTGGATTTGTTTATCATGTTAAAAAACGCTGATTTCTGAAATACATTATTAATTTTGCTATAGGTACCTAATTATTTATTTGAAATTGTATTTTACTTATGGAAGACAGATAAAAAAATCTGAATAAACGCATTCTTACATATATACATTCTTGAAGTGCGTGTTATTTCCATGCGCTTGAAATTGAGAACGCATTTCTTTACGTGAATATTATTATGAGAAATAAGACTCAATTAATAATGAATAGTAGCACAGACCCGTGAACAATTATGTGTTGGCCATTGCGTACCAATATTGTAATTTATATATTTAGAATTAAAGGCACAAGCGCCATTTACATACATGATCATTATTGACAGTCATAGTACAATTTAGGAAAAAGAATGAAATGAAAAATTATAAGATTATATAAGTAAATAAAACAAGAAAAAAGAGTATTTATTATTTATTAGTACATAGTTAATGAAATAAATGAAGAAGACACTAAAACAAAAAAAAAACTGTTATGCAGTGACTTCGTTAAATTATGCACTGCTAAAATTTTACATTGTATGTTTTATTAATACAACTTTATACTTCAATAAAGGCACATTTTAAAAAATCAGGTAACATAGCATAAGTGTTACCAATGGTGTGTAATCTATCTATAACAAAATTTCAGCCTGAAACCGTAGTATATTTGTCACAATAATACATACTACATAATAATTTGATTCATGCATAATATAGTTTACTCTTTAGTTTTTAAAAAGGAATGAAGTATTATACTCGTAATGCGCTGCCGGAAATATTCCGGAAGTATGCGCCAATTGGTAGATTCAAGATGTATTGTAGGAGCCACATTAAGCAAGAGAAAATATAGTATACTAGATGTACCCCTCCACGCAATGCTGTTGCTCAAACTGTCTGTGCAGATGGCGCTGTTTCTCAAAAAGTTGGTGTGTTTTTACCTGTCACAGGTGACATCTATATAATATAGATATATAAAAACACACGCGTATTCGAATGCAACGTTGTGTCAAAATTTCAAAGCAATCGGTGAAGAAATTTCGTAGATTTAAGATTTTGAACAAACGAACGTTTACATTTTTATCTATAAAATAGTGTAGGTAAGTCATAAATAATTTGTAAATTTTGATATTCAAATTACTAAAATAAAATTCACAAATTTTGTAAATATTATTTTTCAATATGGTTGGATAGTCAAGAAATTCCCAGAATCTCTGCATTTTCCTCACAAAAAGATTCTACCCGCACAAAACCCAATTCTTAAAAAATATTACTAATTCCCCGCAATTTGGGGAACTCTCCACGAATTGGCAACCTTTGTGCCGATATTATAAACCATAGATACCTACATTACTCACGTAGACTGGTTGTGATGAATCAGCAGTTCAGTGCTACCAACCAAACGGGATGGTATTTTATTCGTTTTGAAACGACGATTTATGCATTCTACGTAAGTAATATTTAATAAAACATATATTCAGAAACAGCGTTTGTTGATCTACGATGAATATATTATATATGGCATTATATTTTTCACTGGAGTTCCTTATTGCCACTGTCCTGAATTGCCATGGAACCCGAAAGAGATCATAATATCATACGTCTTGGTCAAGGTTCGTAGAAAATGTATTCAACAAGGTTGGCTCATCCGGAGGGTAGAGCGGTAATTGGCTAAAAAGTCATGACGTAGCTAAAAGCCCGTTTTCTACTGGGAGATTTTAATTTACTGCAACACAAGTGGCGTCAAGCGACTCGGAATGCATTTGCGATGATTTATTTATATCGTTTTTTTTTGTAATTAAAACCGCACCAGAGTCCCAATGCACCAATCGTCTAGAGGCAGAGACACGATGGCATCCCCAGTTGGGGTATGTTGGGTGGCTCAATGATAAAAACTGGTTTTTATTATTTTGTAAATAATTGTATACGAAAGCAAAAAAGTTAATCTAGTGAAACTGTCACAGATAATCTTAGCTATAATACTGTAGTTTTTAAGTTGTTCCCTTTGCGCGTTCATACATTTCTATTGAAAAAAAAATTGTTCTTTAAATTTATATTTTTTTATGAGTAATTTAATTTTTTTATTTGTATTCTACTCAAGCGAAACGATAGGAAAACCTTCAATTTATCTAAAGTATATTTTTGGTATTCATTATGTACACCAATTCGTTATAAATTAATCAAAATAGTCATTTAGCACTGAGCTTCGCCTCAAAACAGGGAATCTAACAACCAGGCCGCCTTTTTCTGCATAGTCAAGGGTTTTTTTTGCTCACCAAGTATTTTGGTGCTCACCAACCAGAGGTGGCAGCCAAATTCAACAGTAGTAGTTAAAAGTATGTAATTGTCATCTATTTTATGACTTTCCTACCTTCTACTACTGTACACCAAATTATTTCTGTTAAAAAAATTATATTGCATCGACTTTAATTCGACTTCATATGTCATTCCAGTACAGAAATGATGCGTTAAGTCTTCCTCGGGCGTCCACGACTTTTTCTAACATTGACCACTGTATACCACATATGTTATCTACTGTTACTGTTATCTACTATATGACCTCTTTAATTCGACTCCGTATATCATTTCAGTGCAGAGATGATGCGTTAAGTCTTGCTCGGGCGTTCCCAACTTTTTTTACCACTATTTTATTACCAAAATTTTATCGACTTTAATTCAACTCGTATGTACAAACATAAGTGCGAGGAATTTAATGTAGATTTACTAAAAAGAGTAAGAAAATGATAGAGATCTTCCTTTCTGACTCCTACTTGACTTCGAGCTACGTCACGAGCTTCTGAGCGGCCCGATATTTTTTTCCAAAAAGTGCCTGTATGAGCTAACTTTTTGGTCTTGGTCAAGGTTCGTAGGGAGAGTTACTCTACGAACATACTCGAACTAGATGGTAACACTGGTTCTGCGGAACAGATTGAAAAGCTTTTGCGTTTCAACTATAGATGGGGTTCCTGAAGTAAATAATTATATATCGTTTTTTTAATAAGCGTTCGTTATTTGTATAATATATCGATTAGGTATAATAATAAATAGTTTATGCTTTAATCATTTTTATAATTTTACACTTGGGCAGTATTCTTTTTAGGAGTGGATTGCCTGGGCCATAAATAAACCACTCTGCCTGGGCGTGGGTAGGCTCATACTTCGTGGTTTATTTATGCCTACTTCTATCGGTATTATTATCTATGCTTTATTGTTTCTTGACGGTGAGTGGTTTATTTATGGTGTCAACATTTTTTTGAAATATGTCAATAGTTTTACAAATCCTTTGATTTAAATTTAAAACTAAATCAACGTCGTGCGATTTGCTGAATCATGAAATGAAACAGTGATGCCATACCGCGAAAATTAAAATCGGCAGATTTTAGTGAAAAAATCGGTAGATTTGAGACAAAAACGGTAGGTCGTCAAAATATTTATAGTTGCTAAATCAGTAATGATATCATAAATATACCTGATATACACAATATTTTCGAATCCATGGAGGGGGGGATTAACGAATTTCAGACAAGAATAATTCCCCACATATTTTCAAATCCATTTTAGAGAATTTAGGAGAAAAATAATTCTCCACAATATTTTAAAAATCCGTGAGGGGGATATAGCCAGAGAATTACTGGAAAAAAATCATGGGGAGGTTTCAAAACCATGTAGCTGGAGAATTTTGGATAATTTCAGATAATTTCGGTTATTTTCTACGAATTTCGATAGATCGGCAGATTTTCGCCGAAACGGATATCCAAATTTCGATAGGTATTCGCTGATATGAAATAAATTATTGATATGTATTAATTTCCTCAAGTTTTTCGACGTAAAATGCCAACATGGAGAATTTTCTAGAAAACCTTGAGCGGTGAAATGTTCTGGAATATTGCTCGTTCCTCTGTTCACGTCAGTTAGAAATCGGACATCGGCCGAGTTGCTGCTTTGCCTTCTTTTGGCATCAAATTGTGTTGGAAAGATACCTAGTGTAAAATTATTTATTGTTAGCAATAAGTTTCAGGTGAGAAATTACAATACACATTAAAAATGTACAATATTTCATTGTGTTTCGGAAAGTTTGTAGTCTTACGGAACGTGAAATATTTTTAACGATACGTTTCCCTATGGCTGTCAAGGTTCGAGAAGATCATAGAATAACGAACATCGTTAGAGTAATTTCATGTTTCGTCATTTAAATACGCATCAATCTATTCTTGACCGGTATGCACCGTTGAAATTCAAATGTTTTCGGAAACAGCCCGAAAATGCTTTAAAAATTTGTAGTTGCCGTCATTTTTAATCCGTACCCACGTTGTGACTATTCGACTTCATTGAATGCTTTCATTGCTTTCAAATATTGCGGCTCTCCGTCCTGCTAAAACGTTTTCAAAATGCCCTTTCCGATTACTATTCTATGACGAACACTGTCAGCTGATTGACTTCATCCACCCGTGATGTAATGTTGATTAAATCAACTTGAATTACGTACGGACCTTCAGAATTTATAATAATTAATATTCCAGCTTTGATTTTGCAAACATGTAATAATGCTTTTATATCCATTGTTTGGCTCTAGTTTATTGTGTACATTTTAAGTATAAAATGCAGCTAGATGATAAAATAACGCACTTTTGTACTCACATCCTCTCGAACAAAGACAATTTTGGGCATTTTTTTATATGGTGCCAAGTAACCTACAATATTCAAATGTATTCACATTTTTCCAACTAAGGTGATAGCTTCAGCAGAGTACCTAGGTGTTAACATTGCTGAGTCACCTACATGTTGTTACATATTATTATAATAACTATTATATTTCCCCTTATCTGCCAAATCCCTGACCCTCAATTATTATTTATGTATGACTTACACCATCTTTCTTTGGCTCCTACTCCATTCATGAATTATTATTGATATTTTTCATTTTGAAAGCCATCAATGCAGTCAAACATAACTAAAAATTATAACCTGTTTAAAATTTGTTTTAGATCGTAATCTTTACTTATAACATAAATAATCAGATACTTTTGTATAGTTTAGCAGTAATGGAACCGGCCCAAGTCATTTCATTCATAGAATTGTTCAGCATTGAATGTATTTTATGGCTAATATCCAGCTAGGGCTACTACTCGAACTCAGAGCCGGCCCTGAGCCAAACGACGCCTGGCGCTAGTTAAGGCCCCGTAGTAAGCATCCAAAGATGGTTCTAAAGGGAGATATATAAATACGAATATTAGAGGGAGCGCGCTAATATTAAACAACTATAATAATTAAGCGAAAATGGTGAACTCTTTTAAAACAGAACAAAAATCTCTCTACAAATGCTTTAGTTGCATTTAAAGATGCACTGTGATTTTTTTTCATGCCTCTAACACATTAAATAACGGAACAAAATGTGTTTTTAATAATTTTCGGAGCTTACTTTTGCGATTTTTTTCTTACCAAGGGAATTTCAAATAATTAATGTTTCAGCATAACAAATGTATAGATATTATGTCGGACCTTCTCCAACTCCTTTGTCTCTGTTGCAAACTCCCTTATTTCTAATTAACCTTATATTTTTCTTCTTTATTATATTTAAAAATGGCAAATGGAGTACTCCAGCACTCATCCAGTTTTACTGGATTAAACTTTAAGTTTAATTATTGTATAATATTTTATACTCAGGGTTTTTACATGACAAGCTTGTTTATCTTTTGAAATTGTAGTGGGTACCCACAAAGTTGAAAACAATGGAACATAGAGAATATTGGGCGTTTTATTGTGGTTGTGAATTTTTTTTCAACTATGTAATTGTTTTTGAGGTAGGAATAGAATATCAAACTAAGCCAGGATTAAATAATATTTTTATTGTCCATTAACCATTTCCGTTTTTGCAAGCACAGGGCTGGCCCAATGCGGGCGCAACTGGAGCAGTCCGCTCCGGGTGCCGAATTACTAAGGCACTGATAATACTTAACGCTCCCAACAAATCGCCCTTGTGATTATTTTTAATAAAAAACCACGCTACACAAAAATACAAATCATCTGAATTTTATTGATTACGGCAATTCCTAACTAGGCATCTACTAGTTTTGACAAAGTGCGCCAAATTTTTACTCGCACCAGGCGCTGTTTTGGTGCATTTTAAAATAGCTAAGGTAATGCTTAGCTATTTTAAAATGCACCCAAAGCATTGCAGAAAAGTATGTATAACTTTTAAATGGGTACAGAAATCGTTTTTTGTAATAATTATTATTTACCCGACAAACTTTAACCAGCGATTCCTGAGCATATATGGAGTAAAAAATGTTATTGCCACTTTGCAGTCCGGTAACATCTGTTTTCAATTAAAAACAAAAAAATAAAAAATTTCCACACTCTGTGCACAGTAAATTGGCGAAATAAGCGACAACGCCGCGCTACCCCCTCCTCGCTACTGTCATTCGCTACGTATCAGAAATACCAACATGAGAAAATGTCATCAACAGAAATCATTCCAGCTCTCATCCCATACAACGAAAGTGAATTTTCGATTTACGTAATTAAAAATTAAAATGCTTAAATTAAAAATATCCCAAGTGCAGTCAGATTCCTTTTATGGTAATTAAGGTAAATCAGAAGGTTTTATTAAAAAATATTTCGTATAATCCGTGTCCAGCGATTCCGAATATTTACCTTATTTTTTACATATAAATTTCATAACTATTTTTAAAAAAAATCACCTTTACAAATCTTCTTACATCTTCAGAGTAAATAAAAAGTTGTAACATAAAATTGTCCTCTAGAAATATTCTTAAAATCTAGAATAATTCTCATTTTGGAAAGTACCTACCACCGATTTCTGAACACCATTTATTTTGTTAATGTCAAGAACCTTGATTTTGAACTTGGACCATTGTGCTTTTTTAAACTTGCATTTATTTTCCTACGAGCCATCTAGGATTTGCCATTCAAAAAAAAAATTAAATAAACTCAGTGCCCTCAATTTTTGTCTTCTATTAAATATTAGACAATATCTGTCATTCTGACAGTCAATCAAATTTCCTACCTGTTTTTGTTTTATTTTAGCAAGTGTCAAAATTTTACCTGCTTTTCTTTTGTTTTCAGTGAAAGTTTTTCAAAATGGTGAAAGAGACGACATACTATGATGTCCTGGGAGTGAAGCCCGGCTGCCCCCCGGACGAGCTCAAAAAGGCGTACAGAAAATTAGCCCTCAAATACCACCCCGACAAAAACCCCAACGAGGGGGACAAGTTCAAGCAAATCTCCCAGGCATACGAGGTCTTATCTAATCCTGATAAAAAGAAGATTTATGACCAAGGTAAGAGAGAACTTACACTAAGATTGACCAATATTATGATAAGGACTTTCATTTTTATATCTAAAATCATCAATTATTGTAATTACAGCATATCAGTGTTTAGGATAATTACAATTATTTTTTTAAAGTTGTTCAGATCTAAGGCCCGTATTTCTGTGGCATTTTTAAGGAAACGTTAATTTACCAACGGTTATTTCAGTAATTTCTCGTAGCTCGGAAATGTAGATACCTATATTAATATGTAAATGTAAAACAATCCAATTACCATGAAAAATACAATTTAATCTTACGTATTATATTTTCGAGTTATATTCTGCCTCAGAAAACTAGAATGTGCCGAATTTCAAGTATTCATGAACTCAACTGTTGAACCTTGTAGTCTTTTATTTTTAAATGGCAAAATTGAATAGTCTTTTCCCTTTCATTTGTATGAAGTTTTTTATCCAAAGTAAATATAAATAAATAAATATGTCAAGTAAATACAACCATCAGATGGTAACAGTAATAAGGCCAAATGAGTCGCAGTACTAGTTAGTTAAACACATTAAAGGGTATTGTTATAAGCCCTAGCTAGTTAGAGGATTACGAAAGAATCCATAAAATAAAAATAAATTACTTTAATCCCCAACATTTCCCAAGATTGATTTAAAAAATAATGTCAAGCCTACGTGTAAGTATCTTAAGTATCAGAATTCTGCTTTAAGTTTTACTTAAAATCAATTTTCCATTATTCACTCTATTCATACTACATTGGCATTGGTAAACAAAGCAAACTGAATTTAATTAGATACAAAGGATTAGTAATGCATTTGGTGGCATTATGACCATTCAAAATGGCATTATTTTGCTACAATGAAAAACTCTAATTTAAAAGTTTTGTAAACTCAATATTGTTATGAATAACCTTTATGGTTCCGTATTTCAGAATTTCAGTTATATCAACTCACGCAACACAGGGAATTCCCTAGCATGGCGGGTGAAATAATACTAAAATTGTATTTACTGTAAAAAAAAATCATTAAAACATAAATAGGGGTTGTGTTCATAGTATCCACCCATATATTTTATGGTTTAGGTAGTTTTAAATTAGATATTAGGATAGACAATGTCAAGGCCAAGGGTGTGTCCATAACCTTTCGTGCAAGTGTTACAGTTTTTGGCTAGTGTTATTATCCAACTGGGAATCATTATATGAGTATGACCCATGATCTATGAACCCTTATACTCATTTTTATATTGCCTGGCAATATTTGGTCAGCAAATTGCTTGATAAATTATGAAGATTGCTGCAATTTAATTATTATTTGTTAGTAAACTTTGAGTAATAGGTATAAAATATCCTGGTGTTTTAAAATAATAACTAATATTGTGCAATCAAAATATTCCTTTATATATATATAATTCTAACAAGCTCAATAGCCATAAAATGAAACTAACTTCACGCCCAAAACACTGCATACTGTCATATGTTTTCGATTTTTTTTTTTTTTTTTTTAAATTCTTTCCGCCACTACAAAATACCAAAAAGTTAAAAACATAACCTTTGTCCCAAAATCTCCCCTTTTGCTTAAAAATGACACGAATTTGGCCAAAAATAATGCAATATTTTCAGGTCTCTACCAATAAGTTATATTTTGCTTCTGTAATAGGATTTCTGGTGGCAATATCTTAAGTTGAATGATCAAGCTAATATCCAGATTATGAAGAGCAAAAATTGGGAACAACCTACATCTTGTTCTTGTCCAACTTGTTATCTCAAATTGACAGAAAAACAGGAAACATTTGGCTAGCAAATTACAATATTTTGGTTGCTCCATCAAAAATAAGCGAATAGTTTTGTATTGACTAGTTAGTAAATTCTCAAGGAACAAATTTATTCGCACATCATTTTATGTTCATAATATATTTGTGACTATATTATTGTTTTTTTTCTTTTCTTATGAAGCAATTAATTACCTTGTACATTATATTTTTTAAATGAAACAAACACTTGTCATCCAGAATGTAAGGTTACAACATTTATGTAGGATCGAAAAATGCTTTAATTTAAGGCGATGCACTACGTTGTGTAATATTTTAAATTGAGCCGCTATCAATAATAACCCTTGCGTAGATGGCGATAAGGTTTAAATTTCCGCTTAACACCATCCGCCTGTTTTGATTTATATCAAGAAAAAAACATGGCCAAAAAGTGCCTTTTATTTTGTGGATGTTCAGGCATAAATATTTTAAAAAAATTTCAATAATTTTATAAATAACATAATTTGCCACATTATACAATAAAATCATAACCGAAAATGGGTTCGTAAGTAGGAGATTTTGAACTTAGCAGTTTTCATAGGCCTTATACATTATTTTTTTCTGGGATTATAAAAAGACTTATCTAAAAAATACCCGATTATTTCAAAGGCCAAGATGTATTCTACTCCCAGTATTTAATTAAAGCATCTGAAACATTTTTAGGCGACCAAATTTTCAAATCAAAAACACACGATTTTGCATTACTACGTATGGCATCGCCTTAATTGAAATTTACAGGACATCACAAATATATTAAAGTATATTTAAACGTAATCGTCGTCAAGATCGAGACATTTCTGTAGCCGGGGCACCAGCTTTTGTATGCCAGTGTCATAGACCTCCACCGCCAGCTCTTTCAGTCATTTTTTCATAGCTTCCTCGATTTCCTGATCGTTAGTATAATGAAAAGGTGATAGTCCGAAGGTGCCAAGTCGGGTGAATAAAGGGGGGCGGGGGTGACAATATCCCATCCAAACGATATCAGTAGCTCCTGTGAAACTCGCGCGGTGTGGCACCTGGCATTGTCATGCAGGAGGCTGAATGGTAGTCCCTTTAGGCATAAAATCCACCAAAAAAAACCTTACAGTCCTAAAAAACAGATGCCATGAACTTTTTGTTGGCTGGGGAAGGTGAATGACGCCATTGAAGTGATCGGATTCTGGAGTGTAGTGACACACCCACGTTTCTTCCGCCGTCACGATAGTCCAGAAGTGCTTCACTCACTTGTGCAAAACGGGAAGGCTCGACGACCTCTCCATCGAAAGAATTTACTGTGACTGAAAAAAATAGCCGACAAACAAGCGGAACCTTACAAACCTACCATTAGGATCCCCCCTGCACGCCAGGTGCGCCAAATTCGAAACAAAAGTTTCCTGTGGCCTCAGGAGCCCTTAAAACCTTACTTTCTGGATGGCCCTCGTATATAACCACGAACTTTATTTATTATTTTGCATATCAATCAATGGATATGCTAAATAATAAATAAAGTTCGTGGATATATACCAAGTGTTTGTTTCATTTAAAAAATATTGTTATGTATAATTTTTTTCCTTACGAGTAGTAAAATCTGGAAACTTCAGTGCCCCGCCCACTTTTAGATAGCCCGAACTATGAAATGTGTGGGCGCTTACTTTTGAATGGATCCGGCTTATTTTCAAACTTGGCATCAGACTCTTAGATCCACCCATGTGAATTTCATTCATAATAATCGTGAATAATATTTTATATTATTACATCAAAGCAAACTGTTTTGATGCAGAAATGTGTTTAGTATAAGCTGGTGAATACAATAACTTAACCATTTCATAATAAATTATTGACACTATTCTCAAGGTTTAAAACAGGTTAGATCCTTATAAACGATCAGAGTGGTAGATACTCTCACCACCATTCAGAATCGAACATGTTTGGTGACCAGATCTGAATAGCTAGATACTTCCCAACCTTCCTCTCACATCTCCTTCCCCTCCCCACTCCCTACAGCCTCACAACATACCCCAATTGCGAATGCTTTCATAATCCCACTAGCTTTGAGTAATCTCGAATTCTTGTACAATATTCACATTTAAAAAACACCGAGAATCAAACCTGTGTTATTCCACTGTGATTGATCTCCAGTCTCTCAAATTGCTGAACTATTAGCAAAAGTTATAATAATTTTATTTTGTAAACATAATACATATTTTAGTCATCATAAAAGATGTGTCATTGTCTATGAGCTCTTAGAAAACAGACTGCTGAATATTGTGACCCCCCTGGTGTCCAGCTTCAGACATTGGTATTGGATCACAGTTTTACCGATTCTTGGCAATTCACCCGCCCGAAGATCTCAGGTCTGTGGGCAAGGCCGGCCCTGAGCCGGCACCTGGTGCTAACAACAACCTCAAAGACACTGTATTAGGTGTTAGGTATTATCAGCGCCTTGGCAAGTTGGCACCCGGAGCAGACTGCTCCGATTGCGCCTGTCTGTGGGTGACATCTGCTTTCCTTTCCCATGCAAGGACAATTTTATAAAATTGTTTATTATGTTTTTGTCAGGCGGTGAGCAAGCATTGAAAGAGGGTGGTGTCGGCAATGGCGGAAGTCCGATGGATCTGTTCGACATGTTCTTTGGCGGAGGATTCTCCGGGGGCTGTGGAGGAGGAAGAAAGCGAGGAAAGGATGTCATACATCAACTCAGCGTCAACTTGGAAGAGCTTTATAAGGTAACTAACTGAAAATAAGTTAAAATACCTATTTAAGAAAAATACAAGAATATGGTGTGTTCCTTCACTTTTATGTAATTTTTGTATTTGATATCTCAGAACCTATATATTTTGGAATATCGTACATTGAACCTTATTTAGGGTAACCTAGGATCATACAATAGAGAAGAACACAAGTGATGCCTTCTGGGTGTGTTTCGTGACCCAAATATTTGCCTAATCGAGGCTTAAATTTCAAATACAAAGAGATCTGCAATGTCAGGCGATTGTAATACACGGTTTATACACGAGTGGTGAAGACGGATCACTGACGCATATCTCCTTCATAGATTTTGTATTATACATTGGGCGACATCCCTATATGCATATTTTTAATCGTTTATTTATTATGTATAAATATTTATATGTATATTAGAGGCACTGTTGAAAACCAACTATATTCTGGGTCTGGAGGGTACAGCTGAGCAGTGACCTTTTTGTCAATATTGTCAAGGCAAATACTATGAAGTGTAACAAGCTAATGGTCTATTGACAAACAAATGTTTTATTATTATATGTAATTTTGATATGTGATGGTTTTTCATAACTTAACAATATTTGCTCTTCTATGAACTAAGACTGACATACATAATATAATATCAACACCACAAAGATAACGCATTTCCTCTAGAATGATATTTAAATAAATCAGCTCCCGTATCTAACATGCGCTTGTGTTTATTTCCCAGGGCACAGTGAGAAAGCTGGCGCTGCAGAAGAATGTAATCTGTGATAAGTGCGAGGGCAGGGGCGGCAAGAAGGGCGCTATGACGACCTGTGGGATTTGCAAGGGCAGCGGCATGCAGATGAAGATCAGCCAGATTGGGCCGGGCATGTTCCAGCAGATCCAGTCGGTGTGCCCGGAGTGCCGGGGCGCCGGCGAGAATATCAATCCCAAGGATAGGTGTAAGCACTGCCAGGTAATTATGACTTCTCCTTTATATTATTTTGTCCATTCCACCCTTTGTGACATCCATTTGTAACACTTTGACAAAGGTTGGTACTTACATAGAAATTATAATTAATAGATGTGCCCTAACATAAAATCTTTGTATCATTTCGACGAGCTTTAGGCAAACCACGTGACCATATTTTGGCATCAGGAGAATGCTTTGAATAAACTATTGACACCAGTCGTACATTGACCACCGAAGGGCGCACATTGAAATAACCAGAACATGTGCAGAAAAGTAAAGTTTGCTAAAGTAAGGCCAAGGTTAATTGCAGGATGAATGTTCGTTTTAAATTAATTGCCTGGCGTAGCGATGTTAAAATTGAGTGTGGTGGCTGTAAAAGTGTCTAACTAAATAGTGTATCAACGGGGAGTGGACTCTTCCCCATGGGACTTCAGGGAACCAAGGAGGAGTAGAGAGGAGAGATGAGGCCACCTCCGTGACCTCTTCCGTTGAGGGGCCTTCTGGGAACCAAAGGGGAATGGAGAGGAGAGATGAGGCTCTCTTCCCTTGTGGGGCCTTTAGGGAACCAAGGGGGATTGAAGGGGAGAGATGAGACCTGGGAAGAAACATCGTGGAACCAGAAGACATATCCAATGACAATCCTGGTGAACTTTATAAAAGGGACCGGGTGACTGTTAAAGGAATGAGGTAAATTGGGGGATAGCACAATGGACCTATGTGCTCACGGAAACTATGTGTAAACCGTCTCCGCTCAATAAATGAATAAAAATAGTGTATCAAAATATATAATTTTTGAAACAAGCCCGAACTTTTGGTTACCCAATTTGTAATATGTAGTTAATTTTTTTTACGCAGCCAGGGATTTGCGCACCATTATAAAAGGACTAATAATTCGTAAACACATTTTATTTTTGAGGACTGAATGGTGATATTACAATGCGGGTTGCCTGTATACTTATGTTGGTTTGTTCCCCTTTCCCTGATTGACTCGTTTATCAATTTGGATGTCTGTGGGCAATTAGCATACCGAGTTTTTGAATCGAAAAAGGCCTTGGGGTGTAGAATAGAATTCTTGCCATATTTTGTTGGTATTGTAACACAAAACAATGTAATCTAAAGTATCTGTTCTTCATTTGTAGGACCCGTGTCCAACTTGGAGATAATGAAGGCCAACTTTCAATAAGGAAGAATGTTCCATAATCGTAGTAGTCTGTATTGACTATTATTTTATTGCAATACAAAATCTCTGTAACATGAATAGAACTTAATTAAGCTGGACATACTGTACAGGGCCCGTAGATACTTGAATATGTTTTGCACAACTGCTAACCCTGTGCAATTCGCAAGTTCGCCCCATGGTTTTTTGAAAGCCACATCTGATCTGGAGTCTTGAAATACCTCAAAACCCCTCTTGACACTGCAGAAACGGGCGGTCCATTTGATGGATTATCCTATCTTATTATGTATTATCCTCCGATTGCAATCTTTAGAGAACACACGTCGGGTTGGAATGCTAACCTTGTTATACAGGTATTTCAATGGAAGATGCTACAGTGAACTAACGTCATTGATCCCTTCAGCTCTGTTGGGAAATGCAAGCCCAGGATTTGTACATAGTTTTATTTGACATTTTCAAATAAGAACAAGTCATTTCTACGACTTGTTCTTAAGTTTAACAGTTCGGCTATGGAATGATTTGCTAGCCTCTGGGTCTCCTCTCTACTACAACAGGTTCACTCCTTCCTTTCATCAAAAATACTCCACACAGCATCCAAAGATGACATAGGCCCCGATGGAAATTATTTTTCTCATGGTCTCCTGTGTGAAGTTATTGTTTTAAAATTAAATATATATATTTTATGTATGTTACATTTCTTCCAGGGCAAAAAGACCATAAGAGATAGGAAAATTCTGGAGGTGCATGTGGATAAGGGCATGACGGACGGCCAGAAGATAGTATTTGCCGGAGAGGGGGACCAGGAGCCCGAGCTGGAGCCCGGGGACATCATCATTGTGCTCGATGAGAAGGAACACGATGTAAGTAACCAGGAGAAACAATATGTAAGACCTATTTTTTCTGCTTAATGACTTTTTTCAACTCACTTGGTAAACAGGGTGGCCACAGACCTGGAAAACCGGGAATTATCAGGGAATTTTAGCGAACCGGGAAATGTCAGGGAATTTTAAAATATTCTTAAAATATCAGGGAATTCCAACAATAAAACGAAATTCGTTATTTACGATTTGTGAAGTCCCAAAGTTGTGTTTTATTACTTTTACTTGCGGCCTGTGTAACAAAAGATATGCCTACAAAGACAAACTAAATAAGTAGGTATTTTTTTATTATTATTTTCGTAAATAGCCCTTGCAACACAATCATGTCGTAAACCACCCGCCTTGATTTTTACCCTATACTATGTAGGTGCGAAATCTGTAAAGAAAAAGCTAGCAAAGTTACAACAAAGTGTCAAAAGGGTCGGACACCCAGTACGGTCGTAATAAAATTTAAAGATCATCATTATCAACATTTTTACAAAGTATCAATACAGTAGAACCTTGTTAATTCGAAATCCACGGGACATCAAAAATCAAATTTCGAATTAAGGAATTCCCACATAATTCGAATTTTTATGAAAAAAAAAAAATACGCCGAAAATCGATTTTCTCGGCCGCCTCTTCAAATCCGGGTGGTATTTTAGTTGTAAATTCGTATTAATACCAATTATTTCTTTATTTTCGCGGCCGATTACCGTAGCGGCGGGCACTTTAAATTCAGATATTCGCAATAAATTCGTAAAAATGCTATATATTTACGCGCAAATCGAGATTTCGCCGCCGATTTCGGTCGCGGCCTACCCTTTAAATTGAGATATTCGTAAAAATACGATATATTTCCGCGTAAATCGAGATTTCGCGGTAATTTTCCGTCGCAGCCGGCACATTATTTCAAATATCTGAATTTAAATTCGTAAAAATACGATATATTTCCGCGTTAAACGAGAATTCGCGGCCGTATTCCGTCGCGGCCAGCTCTTAAAATTCAGATTCGAAAAAAATTCGCAAAAATACGATATATTTCCGTGTAAATCGAGAATGCGCGGCCGATTTCCGTCGCGGCCGACCCTTTAAATTAAGATATTTCATGTAAATTCGTAAAAATATGAAATATTTCCGCGTAAATCGAATTTTATCGGCAGTTTTTCGTCGTGGCCGGCCTTTTAAGTTCATATATTTGAAGTAAATTCGTAAAAATATATAATTTTTCGGCCGATTTCCGTCACGCCGTATTTTTTAATTGGATATTCGAAGTAAAGTTGGTAAAAATACGATATATTTCCGCGTAAATTGAAATTTCGCGTCCGATTTCCGTCGCGGCGGGCCCTTAAAATTTCAGATAAATTCGTAAAATAACGATATATTTACGCGTAAATCGAGATTTCGCGGCCGATTCCGTCGCAGCGGGCCATTTAAATTCAAATATTCGAAATAAATTCGTAAATATACGATACATTTACGCGTAAATCGAAATTTCGCGGCTGAGTTTCTTCGCGGCCGACCCTTTAAATACTATATTTGGTGTAAACTCGTAAAACTACGACATATATCCGCGTAAAACGTATTTTCTCCGCCCTTCAAACTCGGATATTCGAAATAAATTTGAAAAAATACAACATTCCAGTGTAAATCGATTCAGATTTACACAATAATAATACTAATTAGGATGATGTATAACCACGTAAAAATACATTTTTCGGCGTTTTACCGCCACGGCTGGCTTTTAGATTCAGATTTACGAAATATTATGATTTATTTTCGCAAAAATCAAATTTTTTCGAATTTGACGAACAAATTTTCGTGCGCGGAGAAAAATAAATTTCGAATTACGAATTAACGAATTTCGAATTAAAAAAAAATTTGTATGAAAAATATTTTTGACCAAAATTTCGAATTACGCGTTTTTTCGAATTATCGGGGTTCTACTGTACTTACTTTAGTTTATTTGTCTATTTTTGTCTGGTCTTTTCATTTGTACACAAATTGTCTTCAGGCGAAATATCATAAATTTGTAATAAGTGTATTTTGTTTTGAATAGATCATTGTGGTGCAAAGAAATAATAAATGCTTTAGATGACGGAATTCCTTTTATTTATGTATCTGTTCTAATTTTCTGGCGTAGATGAAAATCGTGTTTCAAAAATAAAATTTTGAACGATATGTCCTTTATACCAAATAAAACATATCAGGGAAAAATATAGAAACTGCCCTGGAAAACCTGGAATTATCAGGGAATTTTGAAATCCGTTTTTTGTGGCCACCCTGGTAAATAATCATCTTAAAGATTGCTCACTCATGCTACACTGAGCTGTGTCAACATCAACAGACATCAGAACAGACTCCCCACTAAGCTGTTTTCTGAAATCTCTAGTCGTGCATCAAGAGACATCTAAAATTATCAACCAAATATAAATCACATGTTTTTTATATCTATTTAATTGAGATTATGATGTAATGTCGTATGAATTTCATTGGGTTGTGATTTAGGGTCACAAATATCAAGGAAAGAGGGTATTAGTAACACCATTCCCGTGGAAATAAGATCGTTCGCAATTAACAACGACACAAAATCTAAATGCTGCTATTGTGTAGTTGAACTATAATTTCTTAAAAAGTTTTTCTTTTCAACAGACTTTCAAGCGTTCACGAAATGACTTGATCCTGCGAATGAACATTCAGCTTGTTGAGGCTCTGTGTGGCTTCCAAAAGGTGATACAGACTCTGGATCAGAGAGACCTTGTCATACAGACTCTCCCTGGTGAGGTCACCAAGCACGGTGATGTCAAGTGCATCATGAATGAAGGTGAGAACTGATTTATTTACAGTGCAATTTATAAAAGCCATTATTGTGACATTTAGGGCGGCTTGCACCATAAGTTAAATTTGATTTAAATATAATTTTAAACACATTATTTGATTTAAGTCGACTTGGCGTCTTGCACCACAAAATTTAAGTCGTTAAATGCGTTTAAAGAACTGTCAAAGTTAAATACCCAAAATGGGCTGTTTAACCGAGTTAAACGCGTTTAGCCCGACTCATAAAGCAGTACTGTCAAAAATTGTTTAGGTTATCCCTTAGATTTTTGATTGTGGTTAAAATCTATATCATTTTAATTTGTATTCACAATGAACATTTGGGATTTGTATTCTGACGATGATGAAGAAATTATAGAGTTTATAAGTAGACCGTTTATAGTCAGAGAAGTAAACACAAGAACAAATTTATTTGAAACACTCAGTGCCAAGAAGTTTCAAAGAAGATTTCGTCTCTGTAAAAAAACGACATCATAGTGCAAGAAATTAAACCTCAGTTAAAATTCAACACCAATAAAAACATCAGCGAGGTGCTCGTAACTTGAAGCTAACACTCCTTATCGAGGAGTACTTTGCAAGGTTGTAAACTTCTAATCATACCTACAGCATTCTTATAATACTTTAAAACAATATAATATGTAAAAGAAATAAAAAACAAAATTACTCGGATAATTGTTTTATTTTTAATTCCAACAACAGAAGCTCTTTTTGTCTTATTTCATCATTGTCTATTTGCTTTAACTTTTTCTTCAAAATAAATGAACACACTATTAAACCACACACACAATCACAAAATATTTTGACACTTCAAGTAAAATGAAACATCGTAGCTGTTTTATTTACGCGTTAATGGCGGTAACCACGCGGTAACTGTTTTACCGACGCGTTAAACACGTTTAACTAAAATTGCCACCGAACTGCGTGGTGCAGGACGCAACTAAACGCATTTAAGTTAAATGTATTTAGGGTCTTAAATACGTTTAGTTAAATACAATTTAAGATAAAATTTGCGATAGTTGGTGCAAGTCGCCCTTAAATTAGTCCTCAGCAATCTAATTTTTTCATTGTGTTTGTGGACCATTAACTTATTTGTGCAAAATATTATAAAGAAAGAAACTAGACATACACAAATAAAATTAGGTAATAAAATTTGTATATAAATAGAAAAATTTCTTAATTTACATTTTTTAAATGTTGGTTAAAACACCATTTTCTTACCCAATAATGTTCCTTCATATTTGAGTCAAGTTAGAGTCTTGTTACCCAATAATGTTCCTTCATATTTGAGTCAAGTTAGAGTCTTGTTAACAATGGTTATTTATGTAACACTGTTGTATAATATATTTCTTAAATTTATTTACATTTACGTTGTACCTAATTTAGGAACTGCTATATTAGTCTATTTCATTATCTATACTTTAGTTATCATGCTATATAAATTTTGTTTATTTCTTACTTTATAATTAAATAAAAACTTTCTTTCTTTTCTTTACCTTAGGTATACTGTAATGGCACTACTCTCCAAATCAAACACGAGAAAGTTTTTCTCTATTGAAATGGGTAGTTACGTTAAAAAGAAAACATTTTATTGTAATTAGTTTTTAGAACCATATGTTTTTCTTCTGTAAATCTGTCATTTATGTATTTCAACATAAAAAAAAATATATATATATTTATCTAGTTTATGTCGATTCCTTACCGGTCCATAAGGGAGCGCAGTAAGGCTAATTAACTTAACACTGACAATTTTTTTTTAAATTATTTATCGCCTCGGAAAAATGTGCATTTTTATTATTACACAACAATGAAACAGTCACAGTAAAAGTAGATAATATTACCTCTGGTTATACTTCTCCTACACATGCAAAAAAAAATAACAGGAAGACCTTCAAACAAGGGATAATAATAATAATTCAGTATCATAAAATATTGGTTATTTTTGTGTATACTTGCGCAAAACAAAAATTTGGTGACAAGTTCCTAAGAGATATGTGCGGAATATTCTTAACAGATCTTCAGCTGCACACCTTAGAGGGAACATTGGTAATCTGTGTACTTTGTTTGAACAAGTTGACAAGATCGAGTCTTCTCGCAACTTTAAAAATGACAATGAAATTTTTACGAAAGATTGGTGGCAGTGTTTGTTTGATTTTATAAAATAACTGCTTTAATTTTTAGCATATTTTCCATGTGTATAAGTATAATCCGCCGCTATCACTATTTGCCCAGTTTTGGGGTGGCAAGGTGGTGTCTGGTGGCTGTAAAATTTCACTTTGGGCAGTTATACAGTAGAACCTCATTAATTTGAAATCCATGGGACATCAAAAATAAAATTTCGAATTAACGAATTCCCAAATAATTCAAAAATTTATGAACAAAAAAAAAACACAGACGCCGAAAATCTAGTTCCTCAGCCGCCCCTTCAAATTCGGGTGGTATCTTTGAATTCGAAATAATACCGATTATTCCTGTGTAAATTAAATATTACTATCGTGGCCCCTTAATTTAGGATCTTCGATGTAAATTTGTAAAAATATGATATATTCTACGAAAATAGAGATTTCACGGCTGATTTTCGTCACAGCCGGCCCTTTATGCTCATATATTCGTAAAAAACGGTGTATTTCCACGTAAATTGAAATTTTGCAACTGACCCTTTAAACTCATATATTCAAAGTAAATTCGTAAAAACAACAAATATTTCCGCGTAAATCAAAATTTCGCGCCCGATTTTCGTTACTGGCCGACCCTTTAAATTCAGATATTTGGTGTAAATTCGTAAAACTACGACATATTTCCGCATACGAATATTCTCTGCCTTTCAAAGTCGGATATTCAAAATAAATTTGAAAAAATTCGACATTCCAGCGTAAATCTGAAAATAATAGTACTAATTAGAAATGTAAAACCTCGTAAAAATACATTTTTCGGCGTTTTACCGCCATGGCTGTCTTTTGGATTCAGATTTACGAAATTTTATGATTTATTTTCGCAAAAATCGAAATTTTTCGAATTACACAAACAAATCTTCGTGCGCTGACAAAAATAAATTTCGAATTAAAAAACCATTTTGTAAGAAAAAAAATTCTGACTATTTTTTTAGTGAAAATTTCGAATTACGCATTTTTTTTCAAATTATTAGGGTTTGAATTAACGGGGTTCTACGGTAAATATGTACTTTTATTTTGTAAATCTGAATCTAATAATGACGGACTTGCTGCGCAGGTATACGATTTTGATTTACATGTGAATACGTCGCATTTTTATGAATTTACTCGAATATCTGAATTTAAAGGGCCGCCGCAGAAATTCCTGTGAAAATTCAATTTACACAGATTTGCTTTATTACGAATTTATTCTGAATACATACCTGAATTTGAAGGGACAGCTGTGGGAATTCCACTTATCGGTGATTTGTTCCTATAATTTTGAATTTTGGGAATTCGTTAATCCAAAATTTGGTTTTCGAGGTCCCGTGGATTTCATATAACGGGGTTCCACTACCGTACGTGGTGGTCTTTCACCGGGGCAGTGCTGAAGAATATCTAGCAATGTTAGTGATGTTAATGATATTATTTTTTTTTTTTTCTTTTTAAACAAATTCAATTTATTCAATAAACAAATTTACAATGTGTGATATACATATATATATATATTTCACTAGTAATAAGATAAGATATTATGATATGATTAATATTTATTTTTTTTCAATGTTCTCCCATAATAAGCAATTGCTTGTGTGTATATATTATACTTTTAGTATTTATTTGTGTGATGTTTTATTTCAGGTATGCCCCAGTACAAGAATCCATTTGAAAAGGGACGTCTTGTGGTGCAATTCCTTGTTGCATTCCCTCCGCAGATGTCTCCCGATATCATCCCTGCTCTGGAGAACTGTCTGCCACCCAGACCCACGGTAATTCGTAAAAACAATATGCATAATATGCCTCTCAATTTCCGAACTTAAATTTATAAATAGCAATAGCCATTATGAAACTCTCCATTAACATCTTGAACTAAACATGAAATTAACAAACAAATATGAAGAAAAAAATTCTTAGAACATTTTTGTGATATCCTAGAATCCTAGAGAGTAGTATAAGACCCTTCATACACAGAGATACTGATGCAATCACAAGATGCCACTCTTTAAAGCTGGTTTCCATACACGGCACTATTCGAATTATATTGAACTTGTCCATTTTTCACAAATTAGTAGGATGTCAAGTGACTCTAGCGACGAAGACAAATTGTTCTTTTTTATCTTTGTAAGCATAAAAAACAATCTAAAGGGAGAAATTGGTTTCACCCACACAACGAAATAAATATTAATTGTGGGGCATTCGTCGCTGCCAAGTAACTACACGGGAATGATGTCAAATGGACTTCTTTTTTCCAACCTCAATACACCTGCATTATCGACAATCCTCAGCTAAATCCTTTCTTATGTATTCCCACCTCCAGAACAAATACATTCAAAATCTTGTTCAGACGCCATTTCTGTCAATAGTAGATGTGAATGCAACTCCCGTTGCATGCCAGCACTGTCAGTAGCGTGAAACTGACGTAAACCCGCTAAATAGAGACAAAACAGAGCTCATTATTATCTATTACAAATAAAGTCTAAAGTGTTTTGTTGACCCCGGAGTCAGTGTTTGTTTGACAATCCCGAAGTTACAACAAACTGGCGCAGCCAGTAGGAATTATTCTGGACCCTGACCTAGAGGTTGCAATAGTATTTATTATAGTCCTTCCTGCATTATCGACAGCTATGTGCCGTCTATGAGTAACCTCCTAAATGTAGTAGTTTTAGTCAATGGGAAATCATTTGCTGATAATATATTTTTGCCACCAAAGCTCAAATTTAGATATATTCAGCATGTTTTCCCATATCAGCTCATTACTATTAACAGTAAATAATAATTTATACCACAAAACCTCAATGCTTGTACAGAAATGTTGTCTCTATTATAATGTTGTGTGTATTTGTGTGCAGATAACCATTCCGGAATGTGCAGAAGAGTGCATGCTGGTGGACATGGACCCGGAGAAGGACTACCAGCGTAGAAGCCATCGTCAGGCTTACGATGAGGACGAGGAAGGACCCGGCGTGAACCGAGTACAATGCGCCTCTAGCTAGAATGTATCTAATTTTATTTCTATTAATAGCACCTTCAATATAACAACCACATTTTATTTCATAGTTAATGTGATTATTATTTCCTTGATACTTAAAGTATTCCACGAACTTTTCCGGCAGTCTTTTGTGATGCGAGTGTTTGTAAAATCTGCGAACCTATTCAATAGTTTCGGCGTGAAACCATCTTGGGAACATTCATGTGAGAATATTTGTATGATCAAATGATAATAAATTTTTGACTAAACTATAACTTAAGTGTTTTATTGTGTATAAATGGAGGTTTGTAAACTACTGTGTATAAATAATGTAATGCAATAAAAGTATATGAAATCAATAAAATGGTTGTGTAATTACATCTATGTGACTTCTTCCATCTGTGTCCGCTCAAAGGTAAAGATCCGTGCATAGCGACACTAGCATCAGTGGCATTGTGTACATTGAGGCGCAAGTTACTTCCGAGGGAAGCGACACTATCGCCGGCCGACTCCAGTCATTGCTTCATCATGATCGCTGACATAGTTGCCTTTCTCCTATAAATTTTATTCAGTAAATCCCTTCTGAAAGATTTACACTTTTACTGCAAACTATTTTTTGTTGTGTTTTTGTAGTCTTTTGCCCATCAAACAATAATGGATGTTATGACACCAAAGTCATAAGAGCTCGTAAGGTCCCAAAAATATAAATATGTATGTAATATCAAAAATCATCCACTGCAGCGTGTGCAAATGTGACTCTTGTTACCGCCGCATTATGGCTGCTGTGTCAGTATCACTGTGTTCGAATATGCTCCCATACTTTTGTACATATTTATTTAATATCAACGGTATAAATATACCATAAAGAATGATAACATGTCACAGTTAAAATCGTAGAAATATTTTTAAAAAAGAATTACAAATATATGTGGCATTTGATTGTGAAATGACATTAGAGAGTATGTAAGTAAGTAAACAAGAGATACAAATACATAAGTTTCTATAGTGCAAATAAGGTAGAATTAGATTAAATTAATATTGATTGAAAAGATTTGATAGCATAGCCCTCTTACACCTACCTTGCGTGTTAAATAGATCTGCCACATCTGCGTATCTATTACTAACTTCATGCAACCTAGGTACAAGCGAGTTTTTGGAATACTCAGTCCTGATATTGTTGCATTTAAACAAAATTTTAGAACAAGTAGCTCTCGTGGGTATATGAAATTCAATGAGGTTAATTAAATCAGGACTGTCTATACTACCATTTACAATTTTGAACATAAATATTAAGGCGAAATAGGTAGACTTGACCTGAAATTTGGCATTTTTGAGGCCACTTTTAGACGTATGGACACTTTTCTTGAAAAAAACACAAATTGATTTCGAAAGATCGTTATTTTATCTTGTAAAGTAAGATGTAAAATTTTGAAAAATAATATTATTTTCATATCATAATAAAGTGTTACCGTTGGACGATGCGCAGATTTGTTGCATTTTCAAAGGTGAAGTTGTATTATACAACAAATATTTCAAATCATATAATAATACAGTATAAACAATCAATAAATTATCTATCATATGTATGTATAATAATTTTGTTTTTATTTCAAATAAAATTACTAATAAATAAATCCGAGCACGCGTTTTGTGACGAAAATCCCTCAATTGGACTATTTATTTATGGTCTTACAAATTGGTATAGTTCAGATTTTTTTAGAAAAATAATTTACCAAGACATTATTGAAACATTAGAAATAATTTATGACCAAAAAATATATTCTTAAAGTATATAATAGTAATTAATTTCGATTCGCGTTTGTTGTTTGTGATTACCCCGGCGCAAGCCGACATTTTATCATTCCCCGCTGCGACAGCGCGGCGAGCGGACGTCTACTCCACGCCAGTCTACTTGATAACATTTTAAAGAAATTCCTCGCTTAAAAATGAGGAGGAAAATACCCTCGAAAAAAAGTTTTATTAGATAGCACAAATTACGACATCAAAAACGTACGTGGGAGATATATTTTCAGAAAAAATAAAGGTTAGTGATATTTAATTATCCGTGTACATTGTACGTACTTAAATGGTACAGAGTCGTTCGAAAGAATCAGTCAGAATAAGCACATATTTTTTATAACATTTGGCGATAATTTTGTGTTGTTTAATTTCCAGGGAAAAGAATCAACTATGGACAGGAGTTTATGTCTGCCATCGTTTTTTCATGTATAAATGTTAAAACTTATGCCAAAGTATGTGAAACTGTTTGTGATTGGTAGTCAAAAAGTGACACGAACCAAATGAATTTCGATTCGTGATGTGCGATTCAAATCATTTTTTTGTTCATAATTTCTCTTTTATTGTCCAATTCACTATTACATTGGTACAATTCAACATATTTAATATTTTTTGTGTTACTTTTTGTCAGTTTCATAATGTCATATTGTGAATTGAGCTTCTTGTTTTAGGAAAAAAACAAGGTTATTTTTGACAAGTAATACTTTAAAGATAAGTATTAGAAATAAAACTTACCGGTAATACCTTTCGGACAAACGAATAAATAAGTAAAACAAAAGATTTTTACTCACCTTTAGAAAACTCGTGTAAAATATTTAAAAAAAAAAACAAATTAAACAAATATTTGAAAATTTTTTTAAATGTATATTCATATACCTACATATTTTATATCTACCATGTCAACAAACTGCATTTGTATTTATTTATGTTTACGCACTCCGACGTATAATTTACAAATATGTAACTACTTATTAGGAAGAAAGCTACAACCAAGAATTTAACAACAATAATTGTTATTTCATCGGAACCATGCTGTAGTTTTCACAGCCGCGCGAGTGGACGGCTCGCAGCGGAATGAATTCGGTATTTCTGTCTCGGTCTAAAAAAAGTCCGATCGCGAGTCCATCTTTTAACGAAATTTGAATTCTCGTCCGCTGGTTAAACCACCTTAAGTCGGATATAATTCCTCGATCTGAGAGTTTTAATAAATTTAGATTTTTCATCAAGTAATTATAGTTTATATTTTCAATGGGAATACCGAGTTTAAAATTAATGTGTCTTAGGAATTTATGTTGAATTTTTTCGATTGAATCTGAATGTAATTTGTAGTGGGGGGACCAGATCGAGGAGTTATATTCGACTTGACTACGAACCAGGGATGTATACAAAATTTTTAATGTTGAAATATTCTTGAAACCTCTGGAATTTCGAAGAATGAAGCCTAGCATTTTCATTCCTTTATTATTAATATTATTTATATGCGATATAAAGTTTAATTTAGAGTCGAAAGTTATCCCCAGGTCATTAATTTCTTCGACAGAGGTAAGGATTGAGTTATTGAGTTTATATGAATGAACAATTGGTTGATTTATTCTGTAAAATATTATTAAATAACACTTTTGTTCAAATGAAGTTTGTTAAGAGAACACCAATTAATTAACCTGTTCAAATTATTTTGTAGACAGATACAATCTTCAGCGCTTTTGATTATTTTAAATATTTTTAAATCATCTGCGAAAAGTAGCGCATTAATATCTTCATCAAATATATTTACAATATCATTTATAAACAGTAAAAATAATATTGGGCCTAAATGAGACCCCTGTGGTACACCACTGGTAGCTATAAATTGATTGGAAATGAACAAATTGATTTTTACAAGTAAAACTCTATCAGTTAGATAGCTAGCAAACCATTCTAAAAGTTTTCCGTAAATACCGAGCTTACGTAGTTTGATCAGGAGAATTTTATGGCATACTTTGTCAAAGGCCTTGATAAAGTCCGTATATATGGAATCGACTTGAGTTCTGTTAGCTAATGCGTTTGATATATAGTTTTCATATAACGAGAGATTTGTCAGAGTTGATATACCCGACAAAAATCCGTGTTGATTCGGAACAATGAGATGGTTAATACATGGTGAAATTTTATCAAGTAATAGTTTTTCAAAAAGTTTAGGAATTACGGATAGCTTACATATTGGTCTATAGTTAGTAACATCACTTTTATTACCCTTTTTAAATATAGGTGTTAAATAACAACGTTTCCAAATATCAGGGAAGCACACTGTGTCAAGGGATTGATTAAACAATAGAAAAATATATATATATAATAAAAATATGCCTAATACTGTCGCGGCAACACTGATGCAGTTGTAGCTGTGCTCGGAACTCTACCTTAAACTAGAAGTGAAAGTGTCAGGAAACTCGACACACCTTGCTCCTGTTGTTCGAGGCAGTTCCCAACCAATAACAGTCAAAAAGGCAAACAAAATCAATAATTTATTGTGTCTGTAATAATAATCAGGCCTATTTGTTAATTTTCAATAACTGTTGCTTGATACTTGCTCGCATTTGGTATAGGCCATGTGTCGCAGGCATGTCGAAATCAGGACGGAGCTATTATTTATTTAATTATTGAAGACAATATTAGCGATTCCTAAACGAAAATCAGAAAACGATACGGTGACATCTAGGACTTGAACCCATATAAAGATTAAATATTACAATTTGAGGATTTACTCTTGAAGTTATTCCAAAAATAAAAATATTATTTATTTTTCGTAGTATCCATAATGCCTATGACAGACCACGCTATATTTGGGTGGCTTGGCCTATTTCAGAATATCGCTCATCATACATTCCCATCGGTAGTGTATATATATCGCCTGCCTAAAACAGTTGTACCAACTGCGTGCACAGAGTTTTTAATCAAGGTAGGCCTTAGAAAACGGACAAATTATTTGATATTGACTGCTCCAATTGCGCCTGCATAGGGCCGGCTCTGGCAGTACTTACGTGCCTATAGTGACGGCGCGTCCCTGTCTACACCGATTTATTAAAGGGTTTATTATAGATATTGAATTGTTGCACCGCCTAAATGAATTTTTTTATCAAAGGAAGGATTTTTTTAAATCATTGTCCTTCAACCTGATGACCTTTTGTTATATACCAACTCCAAAAAGGAGGCTCTATTATTTCCCTCACGGTGTCTATCTTTGGAGATGCTGCAGGGAGGGTCTTTTACAGGGTGTTAAAGAGACGCACCGGACTTCTTCTTTCGTATGGTGGGGGGTCAGAGGGGGACATCTAGGTCTGCGAGCCATTCTAGGGCCTCAGGCGTCGCCATGTGAACCTCATCAATCCCGCCGGGGAATGAATGGAGAGGGCATTCGTTGACCACATGTTCGCTGGTCTGCACCGCACCACATTCACACATAGCCGACTCATTAAGGCCCCATCTGTGGATCATGTGGGCACAGCGGCTATGGGAGCACCTTAACCTATTCACGGCGGACCAGGTTTTGCAAGGAAATGAGAACCCAGGCTGTCTCTCGGTGGGGTCCTGTATGAGGTGGGCATTTTCCACGTTAGCCGTTTGCCACTCAAGTTTCCACCTATCTTCTAGGGTGAGAGGTAATCGGAGGAGCCTTACCTTAATTAGCAATTCCTGAGGTTATTTGGAGAATAAAGTGACTCCAGTAACTTTTTTCATCTAAAAACATAAATCAATAGGTATTGATAGGACAGTTATGGTCAGAGTGGGGGGTTGAGTGGTTAGGTTAGGTTAGGTTACTCCAAATGGAATCACTTGTTAAAGAAAGTCAGGTACATCTCTTAACACCCTGTATACCATTTTTTACACAGTCCTTTGCCATACCAAAGCTAATAATTTATTATTTGATAATAATCAATGTTTTGATGATCATAAAACAAAAACGAAAAATAATTTAACACATTCTTTATTAACACTATTACAAGGTTTTGACAGATTAGTAGTTCTTGAAGTGTTTCAAACGATAGAGGTAAGCTAGTCTCTTGTTATTGCCGAAACTCATGTAGCCACTGTTGGGGGAGAAATTAATAACAGAACAATGCCCCAGATTAGGAGCTATTCCTGGAAAGTTGCTGAAGACTTGGAAAGAGGGGATATGCACTAAACGTACAGCATTCGAAGCTTCAGAAGACAGAATGGCCAAAATCTCAGAGCTCGGGTTAAATTTTAAGGATGTAATACTCGTAGTCAGATTAAGTATAATCTTTTGTGGCTTGGGAGCTTTGGAGTAAAGAATGTCCTTGGTCTCATAAATATTTACAACTCCCTGAGCGCTGCCAGTAGCAAAGTAGTTGCCTGAAGGACTGATAGCCAAACTGGAACCAGATAAGCAACCGTCATCCACCCACTTGTGAACAACCTTGAGGGTTGACATATCCCACACTGTGACGAGGCCCTCTGAGCCATGGCCATACAGCTTAGTACTATCGGGGCTGAAAGCTATTGCTGTGACGTCTCCGCTCTGTTTTAAGGTTTGAATGGACTCTCTTGATTTGGCGCAGATCAAGTGAATTTCTCCAAAACGTCCACCGATGGCTAAATACTTCCCACAAGGTGAAAGTTCAAACATAGACATTTTAGTTACGTCTTTAGGGAGCGGAATCCTCAGTGCTCTTGCATTCATTAAGTCATAAACATAAAAATAAGGGACGTTTGAGCCTAGATAAGCCTCAGAGCCATCTTTTGAGAAGCGTGAACAGTAAACGGGGAACTTCTTGAATGCAATGGAGTGAAGCTTTTCATTTTTCTTTCCATCGACTGTGAGAAGAGAAGCCACCCCGGAATGGCCAGCGACAAGAGCTACACTGGAAGTCGGATGGAACTCAATAGCTTGGATGATTGGCCCTTCAGTACCTGTTTCTTGGTTCAAATATTTCAAGCGTTTGAATTCAAGCGCTCCTTTGGGAAGGGAAATAGATGAGGTTTTAACAATGTGTCCGACAGACTGTAGAACTTCATCATCGCTATCTTCCTCAACCTTCCTGCTGAGGTCCGCCCAATCAGGGGTACCTACAAGTAGTTTGTATTTATGTTTCACAAGATCCGAATACTGTCCTGATTTCTCATTCACACCTCCGTCTGGCAAGTTTCTTCCTTGCACTTTGAGCACTGACCGGACATCCATGTCATCGTCGTCATCGTGCCATGCAGCAACATGTTTTTTATGTTTCCGTTCTTTCTTTTCTTGATTGTCACTGTCGCCTGTTACTTCAGAAAACTTTTCTACCAACCCTGCCGTATCACTGAAAAGTAATCTTGACAACCTGGAAGAACGTAAATTGATAAGTTACTGAAAGATTAAATATAAATATTTACATAAAGGATAGTTTTACAAGATAATATCATATTATTACATTTGTAAAAACCAAGACGCTGTAATATTTTCCCGTACAAAATAAGTTATGTATTTAAAATAGATTTAATTGATCCGTCCTGTAACAAAATATTTTTGTTGTAAATAATGTGTTCACCATAAAACTTACTTTTCTTCTTCTGTTTTAAAACGTTTTGCTGACGTTGACATGGCGAGATTGATCGGGTCCGAAGATGTATTCTAAGATATCACTGAACCTGCTTTAACTCTCAAATAAAATAATAGAAAATTCAAGTTATTTTGAGCATGTAAAACTTAAAACCATAAATATTGCTAACCAAATTGTCAAACTACTTTGACAGTTTTCAAAGCATGGCAGAACAGAATAGACAATTTATTTATGGGGAATGTGTGAAAAAATGTAAGGAAAAATCATAGACATTTTTAGTCTATGCATTAATCCAAACGGAGAATATACAGCCACTTCATGAATAATGTCCCAAATAAGTACCCAAGTTTTTTTTAATTAATACATTAGATATATTTTGAAAACATTACTTGGTAATATGGGTCTCATTGGGGAGTTTGAAGAAGAATTATAAAGAATTATTAATAATTTGAGAAAACAGATATCAATTATTGGAAATTAGGCAAGACATGTTTTTAATCTGCTTTGGGGTAAACCTAAAAATAAGGAACAAATAAATATCACACTGGCTCAAAATTTACTATGATCACCAGCTATTCAAAAATAAAAATAAAACCCAGCCAAAACAAAAAGGTGTAATAGAATATATATTCTAAAATATTTTTTAACGTTATTGTATATTATTATTATGTATCGATTCCCCTGTTGTTAATCGATAAAAAGAGCGACTGCGTAACAATTGTAATTATCGGCCTCCGTGGTTGAGTTTTTACGATCCTCGGTTACGAATCTGGAGATGGTGGGCTCAAATGTCGGCGTGCGTAAGTTAATTTCATTTAATTCATTTTTATGTATATTGTTATGTCACAATCTCATTCAAAAGTAGGAAATTTGAGACATTTTCCAGAGTTATATATACTTTCATTATCGACTTGGTGAAATACCACCATTCACAATCGAAACGTTGCTTGAAACGGCTCTAGCCGTGTCTGGTTACCAGATCTGAATAGTATCTGCTTCCCTTCCCCACTTCCTTCAGCATCAGAATACAGCTCCATACGGTTGGGACTCTTGTGCGGTAATCACATTTAAAAAATTAATAATTTATACATATAAATACTTATACACCTTCCGGGAGATTTTTGAAAACCATTTTGATTATTGATTCAGTCGCTTATTATGTTAAAATAAAAATACGTAGATTTAGAATAATCCCACTAAAAACTATAATTTACCTAGATACACGTATCCCAAAACATTATTATATCTGTGCGATAAATTCTATTGATTATGGAAAGCAAAATCCAGAACATCAAATTGTAAAATCACTTTTATGTTTTCTTTATCACACGTCATATCAATAGATATTCATTTAGAAAAGTGTCGCCTAGCGAATAAAAGGCTAACATTTTAGTCGACGAGCAGAGAGCAGACGATAAAACAGATTTCTTTATTGATTCACGAAACTAGTCAACAGCTCATACGCTGGCCGCTAGAGCTGCTAAATTCGTTTGGAGCGCAATGTATTTCTGTTCCCATCTCACTCGTTCTTATTACTTTTGCGTTGTGCATCATAGAATAATGAAAGCCATCTCACTCAAATGCTGAGACGCAACCATATTTTCAGGTGTGTTGACGGGAGTGGTTGTCTTTTGTGTATATTAAATTACGGGTATTAAAAATATTAAAATGTGAATTTAATGAACCTTTAAATTATTTCGGCAATGAGGTGGTGAGAAATTGTTTTAATTTTGATTGATGTGTATGTTTATAAAGTTCAAGTGTTTATATCCAAGTGCTGCTGTTCTCGGTGAATGTTTTGGTGATAATTGCTTACATAAACTGCAACCAATAATAACGTCAATAAAGATAGTAATACTAGTGCTATGTGCAACCTATTAAATATCAACGTAATCCTACCGCAGACAAATGTGTCACCCAGGTACGAGTAACCTATGTTTACAACTGCAGTAGCAGTCCTATGTCATAAACATTATTGCCATATTTATCAGCTCCGAACCATAAAACACCTATTTTTTCATAATAAGTAGGCCTTTCAAAAATGAGGAAGGTCTTTTATTTCTGTGTTTATTTTGGTCCATGCCCAATAGAAAAAATAACAAACATCATTATCTTCGTATGTTGTTTTCAATGAATTGGTTTCGATTACAGGCTGCCTTATGGGCAGTACTGGCCAAAATAAATATTTATTTTTCGTATGTGTACAAATTATTCTTAAAACTCGTAAACATTGCGCAATTAAATAAAATGTTTGCCCAACCACATTTCAAATTTATGATTGAATTTTGTTTTCTTTACAGCAGTTATTTGTGTAAAATTGAAAACTATCATCTAAAATAATGCTCCAGTATAAAAAGTCATCGAAACGAATCCTTCAAGTGTATATCATGTACAATAAATCAATGATATTTATTATAACTATATCCTTGAAGGAAGGATACTTACATTTCATGAACAAAATGACCTGTAACATGTAAATGTCAAAAAATGTAAAATGTTTTTATTCTTAGTACTGAATTAGGCACCTTCAGATACATTGCCACTTTTATACAATAAGCCTACATTTAGTACACAAAATGTTGAATTTTAAATGTATTATAACATAAAAGTAAATACATGCTCATTTGTCATTATTTTAGGAGCTGTAATCGGTAATCCTCAGGAGACCAGAGCCAGTCGCGGGCAGCGGCAGTGGCGTGGTGTGACATGATGTCCGGCTCCAAGGCAGAGTCCCCGGGGGCCCCGTCCGCCCCCAACCTGCTGCTCTACGTCAGCCCCCCCAACCTTCCGCTGCCACGGGTCCCCCAGTCCCACAGCCAGGAGTCTCAACACTTCCCTCCACAACTTGCTCATCGCAAACATCTCCCCAAGGAAGAGAACCTGCAGCACTTACAGTATCAATCCCCCTATCATAATGGCATCTCAATCCAAAAAGATTCCATGACAATGTCAAACATTCTCTCTATCGAAAATAGTTCTAACCATTCATCATCTGTCTACGCTTGCAAACCGGCGGGAGACTCCACTAACCCTAACAACGGTATTCCTGGCATTATGAACAACACCATTGTTGGCATACCGAACATGCAGGACGGACAGAGAATAATGCAGCGGGAGATGTTCGAATCGATGGCCAAAATCAATGATAAATCTGATGGTTCACGCATGATGTCCGCATGTGGCAATAACTATGTGGAATTGAGCCAAGAACAGGTGCAGGGCAACGCAAATATCGTAACTCTCGCTCGTTCAGAATCAGTGCGGTCCGAAGCCGGTGAATCTTGTTCCAGCCTGAGTTCCGGCGACAGCCAGAACGACTGCCCGAATAACATCTTAATAATGTCTGGACAAATGCCAACCAACGTCCACGGGCAACATATTAACAATCATAATCAGATTGTCTTGAATCAGAATGCCATGAATCAATTGCGGTCAACGGGTAACATAGTCATAACAAATAATCAGAATGGCATGTTACCGACTCAAATGGAAAACGCTCAAAATGGACAGAACGGTATATCTAACTTCCATATCATGAACAGTAACATGGCCCAGCATTCGATGACGAACCAAAACATGAGTATGATGAGCCAGCATATGATCGCGAGTCAGCGAAGCATTAATACCAATGTGATGGATAGTCAGAATGGTTCGAGCGAGCGTCGGGAAGGCTTGACGGAGCACGGAAGGCAGACTTTTGAGTGTAACAGTGTGGGAGTTGAAGGGATGATGCGGCAAGGGATGGGGATGGGCTTGGAGGGAGAGATGGTGATGGTGAACAATATGCCCCACCAGCTGGTGCGGACGCCGGCAGGTATAATGCTGAGCATGCTCCCGGCTAAACAGAGTGCAGTGGGTTCTAGTGTAAGTGTCGGTGTGGTGAACAGTGTGGCCAGTGCTGGAGGCAATAATGCAGTGCAATCATTTGTGCCGAGTGATGGTAGACAAGTGACCGTTCAATCGCAGCCGGAAGTGATAGTGATTCCCTTCGGGTGGAACAGGGTCGTTGATGGAAACAACGTCTACTATATCAGGTAACTACTATATCTAATACATTTTATTTAATAGCTTCCAAATATCTGATGCTTGATTCCTGATCTTCAACAGATGCTTTGAGTACATATAAATAAATATATTAATTTTTTTGTGGGTTAAAAATAATTTTATTGTGTTTCTAGTTACCTACACCTGCTGATAAATTTTGTTGATTATTATATATTTTTTTTAAATTAAGGCGGGTCTCCAGTGACAATATTACCACCAACATTGAACTAAATGTTTGTACAAACATGAAACATTGGGTCAGGGCTACAATGTTTTTGTTTTCCATGGCTGATGTAAAACAAAAAACATTGCGGCTCCGACCCAATGTTTTTGTTTTTGATTTGTTTGACATGTTTTGAAAACATTTGGTCACCGGAGACCAAACTTCAGCAGAACATTTTATTTTATTTAGAGCAAACTATTTTAGGTACCACTTATGTATATTTATTTAATATTAAAATTCCTCGTTATTTTGTTTGTTTACATGTAAAATAATAATGTATTGCTTTTAGCTCTGTGTAGTAAGTAATTTGTTTAATATATTATCATGATTGCTGCATTTTATTTTTTCCACATCTTTATGTGTAATTTGATATTATTGTAGGGTTATTTTGTATTATTATTTGTATTTAATTTTGTAAATAAATTATGGTTTGAAACATTTTTTAAAGGTGTTGAATTTATATATCTCTTCTATGAAATTCACCTCTTTCAAAACTCACGAGGCTCAGAGCATTCCACTTAGGCAATCCCCGCAAAATTAATTGTTAAAATAATAATTCGGTAATTTTTATAGCGCCATTTTTGTGACGGGTTACCTCAAGGGTTATGTGAAATATCACCTCGAGGACACTGTCTGGCACAATTTTATTTATTTTAAACTAACTAACTAACCATTACGCCGTTTCTACGCAGGGTTAGGCAGAGAGAATGAACTGCCAAACAACTCGGTCTTGGCACATACTCCTTGCTTCATTCACATTCATACATACCATTCTGTTAATCTGACTCTTAACATGGCCCGACTCTAGTATTTGGTTCACTTAATTGTGCTACGTCATCCTCGGGCACCTCCGAATTCTACCATTCACATCTGCGTCATATATATTCTCATTATATTAATATTTATAAAAGTATGGATCATGTTTACATTTTAGAATTCTTACCAAAATAATTAAATAAACCCCAAATATTTTAATACACTTTCAAAACTCCTCTTAAGTTAGGAGTACATTACTTTTTAATTACGTTTTGACGTACAAATACGCCCCTGAAGTGATAACTCACAAAAGCGGCGCTATAAAAATTGTCCAATATTATTATTATTATTAAATAAATACGTAACTTATAGCTAAATCCATAAGCCATAAACTGCTCACCAAACTAAATTCTTCGATCTTCAAAACGTTTTATGCTTTGAGCTATGGGAAACTTTCCATTCTTTATTATTTATATTCTGTAGGATTATTCAAAAGCTCGCGCAACCTATTTACCATTAATTTACCGCGAAAAAATGTGGCTGTAAAAATTTATCACAATCGTGCGTTAAATCATGTTGGCATAGAGGATGGATAGGTAGTTACTATTGGAGAAAGAAATAAAAAAAAAAAAAAAACATTTAGATGCTTAAGAGGAAGCTACAAGCTTAAAATGTGTATATTCTTGGTATACCTTATATTGTAAATAGGCATTAAAATCGCTTGACAAACGGAGTCTAGAAACGTTCGATTTTAAGTATAAAACTGTTTTTATTTTTTTTATTTCGTAAATAATTTTATAAGAAAGCAAAAAAGTTAATCAAGTGTAACTGTCACAGATAATCTTTGCTATAAAACTGTATTTTTTTAAAGTTGTTTCCTTTACGCGTTCATACATTTCTATTGAAAAAAATTTTTAGTAGTTATATTTTTTATTGAGTAATTTATTTTTTTATTTGTATTCTACTCAAGCGAAACGATAGGAAAACCTTAAATTTAATATAGTTATTTTTGGTATTCATAATGTACACCGATTCGTTATGTTGTAAAGATTAATCAAAATAGTGATTTAGCAGCTTCGCCTTAACCCCTACAGCATTTGAGGGTCATATATGACCGTGCGTCTATATTTTATAAAAGTATTTTTATCTTTTTTTCATACTTGGAAATACATATTTTTTTGACCTTAGAAAGAGAAATAATTATTCTTTCCAGTTTGCCTCAAATATTTAACTTACTGGAATCCATTAATAAAATCCTAAAAATATCCAAAATGAATAATTACTATTTCGCGCCGCTATCGTAACAATCGGTTTAACTTTAAAAATTATTTCTTATTTTTTCTATTAAATGAACGAGATAAAAGTGAAGGTACAGTTTTCTTACAAATTCCCCAAACAAAACGAACGTGTTTTCGAAATATCGATTTCACTCAATTTTTCTATGATTGGAGTAAAAAATTAAGTAAAAACATTGTTCACGTTTGATAATAAAAATTTATTATTTAGAAATAATGATGTTTATTTTAAATGCATACACCGGAAAGATAATTTTATCTAGTTTCTAAAATCGCATTTGTTTTAACCGAAAATTAAAAAAATAAGATTTATATAGCGCATTTCAAATACACAGAAAACATTGCTAACTGTCTAAATGTGATGAAAGTACTTTACTCATTAAAATACAGAGGATGATTTGAGGCGCTCAGCGGAAGAGTGCACCAACCAACAAAAATTCATAATCAGCGATAACATCATATTGTTAAAGATAAGTAGCTAATTTAGTAAAGAAAGAACTATATTATATAGCGCCATCCTTTGAAATCATTGAAAACTAAAATTGGGCCACTTATTGTCTTCATAAGATATGACAAAAATCTTTAACAATCTGATTTTTTCGCTGATTAAATTTTTTGTATGTTGACCACTCTTCCGCTGAGCGCCTCATTTCACGTGCAAGATTCATACGTACCTACCTACCACAGTCCGCTCTAACCGTTAAATGACCGCTGAGAAATAAATGTGCCTTAGTTGAAATGACCCAGAATTCCCAAGGTTCTCGATTAATTGAAGTTAAACGCATAGGAAATTGCCAACAATGCGCCAGCTGTACTCTGTATGACGGTAAGAGAAACGAAGAACACACTCGCGTATTGCCCTATAAAATAACCTACATTTGTTATTGTATTTTCAATCAAACTAGATATAATCCTAATATTAAAGTGGTTTCCGGAAACATGTTATGATCATGCATTAAGGCGATGCCATACGTAGTAATGCAAAATTATGTGTTTTTGGTTTGAAAATGTTGTCGCCTAGAAATGTTTCAGATGCTTCAATTAAATACTGCGAGTAGAATACATCTTGGCCTTTGAAATAATCGAGTATATTTTAGATAAGTCTTTTTATAAGCCCAGAAAAAAATAATGTAAAGGCCTATGAAAACTGCTTTAATGTTCAAAATCTCCTACTTACAAACCCATTTTCGATTATGATTTTATTGTATAATGTGACAAATTAAGTTATTTATAAAATGATCGGAAACAAATTAAATAATAATGCCTGAACATCCACAAAATAAAATAAAAGGCACCTTTTGGCCATGTTTTTTTCTTGCATAAATCAAAACAGGCGGATGGTGTTAAGCGGGAATTTAAACCTTATCGCCACCTACGTAAGGGTTGTTGTTGATAGCGGCTCAATTTAAAATATTGCACGACGTAGTGCATCGCCTTAAATATTTATAATTCTTGAAAACATTATGACTACTATTTTTTAACAAAGTAAAATGAAGGTTGTATACTTTGCACAATATATCGACACATTTCGATTAAACAACCGTTCAGATGAAAAGTAAAAACGCGTAATAAATAAAATCAATAACTGGCGACAATTTTCAGTAATTTTCAGGTTTTCTTCGAAAAATACTTCCGCGTACATTCGATTGTTTCATTTAGAAATATATTCAATTCAATTCCAATCTTTAGCTTAAACCAGGTTAATATTATTGTTAATTACAACTGATAGATGTAAAAAATAAATTTAAAATTCACAGCTGACTCGCCTATTTATTAATAATTAATAATTAAATATTATTATTAAATTTCTTAGATTTTCGCATTATGGGGCTGACAGATTACGCTATAGTTATCATGGCTTGGCCTGTTTCAACATATCTCTCGCCATACAAACCCAATGTGAATGTATGGCAAGTGATATGTTGAAATAGGCCAATCCACGAGAAAATAGTGTGATCTGTCACAGGAGCTGACCAAACAATAATAGTAGGTTCCAACTTCCTTATAGCCCACGCATTTCTAGGATATTTACATATGGGTAGAGATCTGCTAACCTAACTAGAACAAGCTATAAGTATGTTAGATTGGTACTTCTTCTTGATTGCCATATATTATTCCGGTGATTCATCCCGGGTGCAGCATCTCTAGTCATAGGATGTTTTGTTGACAGTAAGTAAGTCTGGGCATTTTCGCCAAAATTTTGATATTTTATTTTTGCTAAATTTGAAAAATTCGACGTAGATGTTCTTTACGTCCAACGATTTTTATTTTTTTTCGAAAATTAGATTTTTTGTATGAACATTTTCAGGAAATTTCAGTTTGGCCGTGCGCCGCACGGATATCTTGAAAATCTTCATTCAAAACATCGAATTTTCGAAAAACGACGTTTTTAGCTACAACAACATCAATAATGCCATTTTTTGTCATATTTGCACTCAGTACACCCATAAGTCACGAGCCGCCACTGCGATGAACTCTTCATTGCTCAGAATACTACTGTAGGATAATAATGTGGATTCTTCAGTGGACATCTCCAATCTATCACTTAATAAATACGTAAGATCGTTGCTGGGGCACTTCAGTTATGTATAAAAATATATTAAAAATGCTGTTTAATAGTTTTATAATTGTACACAATTTTATGAACTATTTCCATGTAAAAGTCTCTGAAAAGGGCGTTAAACATATATATTGTCAACGTCAATGAAACCAACGGATTCTTTACCAAAAATGTTAGAGTTGATTTTTTTTAATGTTGGTCCAAATATTTGTAAATCCTGTATATTTTCCAAAAATATACTATGCAAGCTATTTAAGACACCACCAAATTAATCTTACATATCTAAAATTAAATACGAAATCTGACTTTGTTTAATTCAATGCAGAAGTGGGACGTTATACATACACACATTTTTAAAATCTAAATAATTAATTTTAAATTTATGAAATATTCGATAGTTGCATTTAACTGACTAAATAATGTTAATTACTAAATTTTCGTGCTAAAAATATTTAACTTTCCAATATTCTACTAAAAATAACTACGAAAAAGGCAATCAAAATCGGGGGACATGACTAAAACGCAAGGTAAAAACTTTGCCGAAAATGATCGTCGACGAAAACAGACAATATATTTTTTAAATATAATACCAGTACAGATAACATTGCAGTGCCCAACCCATGCACGAAGCCCGGTATTAAACCTTGATTATTTTGAAAAACTAATGTAATTGTATTTTGTAAATAAAAAAATATCTTTAAATGATCTGAAAGCAGATGTAACTTTCGTACGTTACCATTTTCTAAAATTTATTAAGAACTGGTAAATTCACCAATTTACATAAGACATTTCGACTCCTAGGCTCCACACAGGTCAATAATGAAATTGATTATCCTGTTCATGAAAGAAATTTGGTAAATGTTTGATCCAAAAGTAAGGAAAAACTGAGCTTAGTACACAAGCAGTGGACAACAGGACAACACTTCTATGGGTTGATCTCTTAATTCATTGGATGCAATTAGGGTTTTCAAATCCCGCGGGATTGCCGATTTGAGAAGAGTGAGTTACCCTGTATCTACAGTGTAGGGGCTTAGGGAATGGATTTATTATTACGGGTCTTAAAGAGGCCCGGATTATATGAAGGAGGAAAAACAGGTGCCGGTAGCTCGTTCCACATATTAACCGTCTTACACAAAAACGAGTCGAAGATTCCCCCGTTCTCACTGCCAAAGCAGTTTGTCAGCAGGTCAATTAGACAATATTAATCATAGCACCAAAGAACATTATATAACTAGAAACCACAACGTAGAAAATATATACTAATAAAATTTCAAGTACAATACGAAGGCACAAAATATACAACAGATAGATATCGTCACACGCTCATAGGCATACAAACTCTCAAAGTCACATAACATACATTCTTCGAAATAGAATCTATGTAGGTTTTAAAGTTTCCGAGCTTGAGATGCGGCTCTATGCTCTCTTCTCTTTTCATTGCATCAAAATGAGTTTCTCTATCATTGTAAAATATTATTTTTTGGTTTTACGCCCAGCCGGGCTTTTACATATATTTTAAAACAATATATCTAGTAAGCTATCGAAACTTATACAAAAAAAATTTAAAGCCTATGAATATAAAATAATATTAGTAAAATATGTAACACATAAAATATTATCGAAACTAGAACAATACTACATATAAGACAAATCACTAAAACTACATTACCAACGCTACTCTAATTTGTAGGGTTCAACAAAGTTCTGGTATAGATTACGCTTAATTCTATAAATGCAGTCAATAAATATATCTATGTATCCCCATTCTTGTTGCCCAGATCATGCATCCTATTGGTCAGTGAGTGTGTCTGATAGTTGGTTGTGTATGTACTGCAGTACAATGTTATATTTTGTCTTGTATTCCTCGTCGGCACATGGAATTTAACAGTGGCAACGATGGCAGGACTGTCAATTAAGCTGTTAATGACTCTGTAACATAACCAGGTCGGACTAAATTCTCCTGTCAGACTCATAATTCTCCTGTGTTACTAGATGCTATAATAATATTAGTGTTATAGATTCATCAAACTGACATAATTAATGTAATCAAATGGAATTCTGAGCATAAAATTTACGTACCTAAAAATTTGTGCTGAACTCTTTCTTTATTGTTAGAGTGAACTTTTTATAAAGGGGACAAAATAGGTGAATTATATTCCACTTGACTTCTGAAATATAGAGGGTTCTCATACAATCTAAGGACTTCAAATCAGTTAAAAGTTCTGCAAAGAAAGCCAAGCATCTTAATTAAATTTAAATTGCATCATCATCAAGCATCAATATTGACTCTGATAGTATTAATAATTGCAAACGGTTTTTTTTAAATCCCGCACATGAAAATTGCGCAAATCCGCGGGTTCAAGTACTGCTAAAATCCCGCGGGTTTGGGGGATTGCAAACCCTAGATAAATGTCTTCATGAGATGCCCTTTAAGGCGATGCACTACGTCGTGTAATATTTTAAATTGAACCGCTATCAATTCCCGCTTAACACCATCCACCTGTTTTGATTTGTGCAAGAAAAAAACATGGCTAAAAAGTTCCTTTTATTTTATTTTGTGGATGTTCAGGCATAAATATTTAATTTTTTTTCGAACATTTTATAAATAACTTAATTTGCCACATTATACAATAAAATAAAAACCGAAAATGGGTTCGTAAGTAGGAGATATTGATCTTTAAAGCAGTTTTCATAGGCTTCATAAATTATTTTTTTCTGGGCTTATAAAAAGACTTATCTAAAAAATACTCGATTATTTCAAAGGCCAAGATGTATTCTACTCGCAGTATTTAATTAAAGCATCTGAAACATTTCTAGGCGACCAAATTTTCAAACCAAAAACACATGATTTTGCATTACTACGTATGGCATCGCCTTAATGTTTTAATTTAATCGGTTGGTCGTGAATAAATAAACACTTCCATTGCTTGCATTCTTTCACCGCATCAGTCATCCGCAATTCCTGATATATAATAATAATAAATAATCTTCATACTATGCATTTTTCGCCCTCCGTGGTCCCGCCCTATCCGGACGGGTTTGCTCGTGAACTTGATGCGGCCTCCGTCGGTCGCCGGTTGCATAACAATGTGAAATGTGAACCCCTCCGCCGCGCCGCGTGGAGTGCCCCCGCTCCCCGCGCCAGATATGCTCACACATTTTAGGGTCCTCTGGCGGAGGCTTCGCTCTGTAGGCCTACCATGCTGTCCGGGTTGCTGGAACAACTCAAAAGCTTGTAGGTACAGAATAAATAATGAGGAATTGATATAATATTACGTAATTGTAAAAAGCATTCACTTTGTGGCTCATCATAATTTACAATAAAAACACATAAATTTGTTTTTGACCACTATAGTTTTATTTCACTCTACCGGTTTCGGAAGAACCCTTCATTATTGAGGGATTTTCTGATATCAAGTGCTTCTAAATTATCTAATTTTTTTGCCTTTGTAATAATAACTCCAGTATAATAAATAATCAAATTAATCTGTCTTATAGTCCTATTCTAGACATATTTCCAGTTAACCGCTCTGTTCTTCCTGGAATTCCTGTAATTACCCCTTGCACTTTGTCCACCCTCAAACACCATTTTTGTATATATATGTCAATATTTTGTGTAGTAGATCAGTTTTTAATATTCTCCTGACGAAGGAAGGGTTCTTCCGAAACCGGTAGAGTGAAAATAAAACTATAGTGGTCAAAAACAAATTTATGTGTTTTTATTGATATAATATTGATTGATATAGCTATGTTATTAATAAATTCATTTTCATAGGAAAGTATTTGTGTACAGTTATAATTTTAATTTATTCTAAAAAAAAATCTATAAGACGACGTCAAATTATAGTTGTCGAGTGTGTCATCCTTGGGGATGCTGTTTGAAGGTTCTTTTTGAGGAAATGAAGGAGTGAGTTCAGGGTTTGAAGAGACCCATGTTGTGCCCATATAGCGCCATTTTCGTGAAAAATCACTTCAAGGGCGTTGTAGGAGGGAGGAAACGCAGATATCAGCAATTTTCGATTCCACAGCCGGGCTGTTGAACTCAAGAACGAGTCGTAGAAATGACCCTTACTAATTTGACCGTTTATTTAGTTGGTCGATGCATTTGAAAGATAAGTCACCTGTTTACAAATTGGGCACGCGTTTGTTGGCGTGTTTCTCGACTGCACTCGTGCCGAAGAGGTCAATAACGTTAGCTCCTCGGAGCATCTTCCATTGAAATACCGGTAGCACAAGGACAGCATTCCCACCTACTGCATGTGCTCTAAGGGGTTCCATGCTAACTCAACACAGTGACTATTCAACACACCTTTAAAAAGTGATATAAAATCATTAAAAACGATGAAAAAAAAAACTACGGAATAGGATTGTCTTATTTCTTACAGCTGGCCTAAATACATATAAATATATACAAAAAGCATTAAAATATAGAAAAACACAGTGAAATAAACAGAAGAAATAGTAAATAAGTATGTAAACAATGGAAATATAAAATTGAGTAAATAAGTTAACCTCAAAAGAAAATAGGACTCAAAATAGTAAAATTTGTGATACGAATAAGTATTCGTTCAAGGTACAGTGACATTTGCTTAGTAAGAATGTTTTTAATGGTGTTTTAAATGCCACGGAACCATTAAAATTGATGTGTTGTGGTATGTTTTTGTATACTTTATTTTTAATGGCCATGTAATGAGGTCCTTTTTGGAAGGACGTCTTTTGATTGCCCTTCATGTAAACAACTCGTAAATGTGTATTAATAAATGGAGTCTAGAGATTATTTTAAAAAAAGTGACCGCTTTTAGTGGATTTGTCCTTTCATTAGTGACTCATTAAAACTAAATAATAGTTGCATTATCAAGTCCGCCCTCTATAGGTTGAGTCTTAATTATAAATCAGAAACTATGTTTGTGTGTCCTGATGGATAAAAACTCTCAAACGGTAAATGGGAGATTTTAAACTTTAACACATTTTTTATATGCCTGATTATTTTTTTAAATACATATGTATAAAAAGAGTCACAAAAACTGCCCTATTAAAGCAAAAGCAATGTGTAAAGTATGTAATTAATGCGGTTATCAAATTTTCAAACCACGTGATTTTGGAATACATTGCATCGACTTGAGGTAGGCGACACATTACGCTATACGCATCGTGGCTTGGCCTATTTCAGCCTATCGTTCGCCATACGCTACCAATGGGAATGTACGGCGAGGGTTATGCTGAAATATGCCAAGCCACGAAAGTATAGCGCGTTTATATCGTGGTCTGTCATAGGCTTAACTGTAAAAAATAAGGCAAGACGCCATATACTTACCTAGTAAAATTGTTCAACACGAAAAATGGGTATTAAGCCATAGACTAAATTAGACTAGACACGGCATATTCATTTAAAAATAACCCCAACACAATTTTGGTTTGGTTCACATGCACATTTATGAAAAGGCCCACGCATTATGTCGCAATGCGAAATGGGCACTGTGCATTGCGTTTTACCTTTTGTTGGTCTATTTTGCTTCTCAGCTATGCTGGGCAAGTTCATTTTTTCAATCACAAAAATAACCGAGTTCCAAATATTTAAATTTGAATTATGTCCATATTACATGACAACAAATTCTCCGTGGTTTCGATTACGAGTTTGAACGCTTGTACAAGGAGTTTAAACAGAGTTGGGTTGTTAAGTTCATCTCCATATTTGTGACGTACGCTACGTGGCGTTATTTTTTAAAATGAATTCAACTAGACAGGGCTAATCTAGTATAATACATCAATGGTAAAGTCATTTAGAAAATACTTTTTTTTAATGGTTTTATTCAGTTGACTTTTTTACAGTTGTATTTTACATAAATATTTTACATACCTGTCCTAAAGTACTTATAATAATGTATTACCTTATTACGTGTCCCATCCTATCCCAAACCCCCGGCAGTCCTGTGCTGAGCTGCCTTGATAAATCACCCATCCGTTCGATCTTCTGTTCCGAGATTGAGCTCGGACTAATGTCTTGATTCCACTAAACTGTGCTCTCCCCACTCATCTGCAGGCTTTTTGTTTCCTTTGGCTCGCCCGCAAGCAAACCTGTCCCGACAGCTGCATCGTTATAATTACCTACTGGTATGGCGATCACAGCCGCGTGTACCAACACAACATACAACTTACCATCCTACCAGTGGCGGTTATTCACGGGGGACAATGTGGGCGATCCCCACCAGATATTCCTGAAACCTACTAAGGACGGGTTGTTTCACACACGGAGAAAACTTACTTATAAATATTGCTAATTTATTAAAAATCTCTTCAACTTATTGGTATTCCGGTTAGAAACGAGACTGCAGGTCTTTAACGAATGAATTGACAGGTTTCCTAATAAACTATCAGTAAAACACGAATGTGTTATGGCGATTTCAGAACACGCGTTTATAAAAAAATTTAATGTACCAAAAGTTTATTAGGACACCGCGGATTTGAATAAATCGGCAATACTCGTTTTTATCCGTGCAGAATTTAAACAATTCATCAAATTCTCTCACGATCATAAAACCAGAGCCAAGCAAACAGACATGCTAAATATTCCTAAATGTAATTCTACCTTTGGACAAAGAAACTCTGAATTTTTAGCAATTAAATTATATAATTAACTCCCTCTCAACATCAAACAAAGGAAAACGAAAAATAACTACATTAAGGACATCAAATCTTGGCTTAGGGAAATATCGGAAGAAGAACTAGCTAATATATTTAAAACGTCATCTTAGTTGCTGAAAACGTATACTAACATATATAGTCCCCCTCAGCACAGGATCTCCTAGTGAGGAGGACTTCAATGATCTGTTTTAATTTTATATATATATTTTATTTCATGTGCCATACAAAAATGTACCTAATTATTTAAAAAAGTAACTAAATAAAAATAAAAAAAAAAATAAAAAAATAAAAAATTTCAAAGTAAAAATTAAAGTTCAGTGAAATTTCTATTCACGTTCTGTTATTACTTCATCATGTGCCGGATGTTTCAGAGTACATGGATGGTAACAGAACTTGCATACGACTTTCAAAGAATTTGAATTTTAACTTTGAAATTTGATAGAATGTTCAAATTCTGTAACAAAACCCGTCTGTAGAGAAAAAAATTGGTCGATGTCTTCATCAAAATGAATAAATTCTTCAAACATAAAAGCAATAAACATAATTTTTGCAGAAATTAAACATACTAATTTCGGTTGTCCGTGCATGTGGGCTTAATTTGAAATTGAACCTATTCCTGCGTAATGCGTTTAATTATTTAAGGTCCATTATATTTATTCGGACAAGGACACTTGCGTGAACACGTGTCCAGATATATTCTGAATTATTAATATATTATTGGGAATTGATCATTCAGTCACATTTTTAACACTATATTGATAAAAAGCCGTAGGTACCTACTCATTTTCTCCGTGCACTATCGAAAAAATGTTCGAGCCGCCACTGCATTCCACCATCCGATCCGTACAACAGACGAGATGCAATTCTTCGCTCTGTGCTGCCCTTTGCTTTGCTTTTTGTAGTGATAATAACTTGTCGATGGCCGTTCTTACCCTCAAAGACAATGCCATTTGGGTAAGATTCCGAAATATGCGCTTCATTATTACGGTCCTGCCACTGAGAGTTACATTGGAGTTTTCCTTTTTGTTGACTTCCAGCCATGGTTCGAACCTTCGCTCTGTGCTTTGCTAGTTGACCGGATAAATTATCAAAATGATAATTCATCAAACTTTTAAAAAGTTATATAAAGTCATGGAAAGTGATGAAACAAAAACTTTATTAACTGGGTTAAGTAGATTAGGTTTAATTTTTTTTTGTTTTTCATCGTTTCTAATGACTTTATATCACTTTTTAAAGGTGTGTTGAATTGTCACTGTGTTGAGTTATCACGGAACCGCTTTGCTAATGTAATCATTATAACCATGCCCTTTCTTTCTAAGGCAAAATCATATTGGTCTCGGGCTTGAAGATCTGATATAACTACATAGGTATAAAGTAAAAATAATTACAAGCTCATTGTCAAAAGTTTTGATTTAAAGTAGGTACTAACAAATGTGGAGATTTGAAAATAATGCAAGGGCGCTGTGCATTTTTTTTTCTAATACTGCATCTTATCACTAATATATTACTAACAGAGAATCTAAACAACTTATGGCTAATAGATTGAGTCTACCAGTGCACCGATTAATAATACAAAACTATGCTTACATGTTTTATGGACAATGCATTTTACCAACGACCGGGATGCTGCGTTAAAATGTAGATATATATTATGTATTATATGAAGCAAATACCTAACTGCTAACTTTCCCTCCAGTTTATACCGCAGTGTATTTTTGATACGTTTTTTTCTCCATTTTAATCACACTCATGCGTGTTTGAATAATCTACATTACTAAAGATACGATTACCTAATTATGGTGCACCATTTACATTGCTGTTCATGAGGTTGACATTTATAGCCAAGACAAGTCTTATTTTGCATCAATGTTTAATGTCTTCATTAGAAAATTGCAGAAGTATTTTCCATATTCCTTCCACCATGTGTTCATACCTATGTAGTATATACTACATAATCGTTTGTTAATTTCTCGTTAATTTATTTTATTATGATACTCAGAATTTTGCAATACTAGATATCAATAATTTACGTATCTGCACTACCTAGTTCTTACTGTTTATTTCATTTTAGTTTAATTATTTTATTATGGACGGCATATTTTTTCAATAAAGCAATGATTTACTTGCGTAGGTTTGTGGTTAATATTCAATAATTTACTTCACTATTTCATGGGTATTTGAGTTCTGCGTAAAGCTGGGAATGGTGTCAAACATTTATTCATAAGTTTATTGCTGTGTGTCCTCCAATGTTGGGTATTTCATCGTGTTTCTTCGTTTCTTATCCCCAATCCATGCCCTGTCCATTGAACAGCCCGAATTGAGGTTATGTCGGCTATTTCTGTCTTCGTGACGCAACTCCATTTAGTATCTCATTCCTTTTAATCCATTTTACCTTCGGACAAACTTAATTTGCTGTTCATTAAGCATCCATTGTGTAGAGAAGTGTTTCTTTGCACGCCTAGTTATTGAATTACGACCAAACATGTTTTTTTATTACTTACCCAGATCGTAAAAGACGAATGGTTCCGTAGTAAAAACTCAGCACGAATATTGTTGAGGATATTTTCGTAATTACTCCTACAGAGAAGTTAATAATTAATTACATGCGGATTGCCCAACTGATAATGTATTGATTTCATCATACTAATAGCCTTCAGCTTCTTACTTTGGTTGATTGTATAAACGTTATTAATGTTATTACTGTATAAACTATTAATACATTTTAAACAACTTAAATTCATTTTATTAAATTCTGCAGAGAAAGGCTATGTGGTGATATATTTATTCAAAACGAAGTTTGTAGGTAAGGTCAGTCGAGGGAAGTTCAGCGTATAAAGCAAAGAGGGGATTCGGTGCGCTTTCATAAAAATAAAAATTATAAGCAAATACGTAGGGTTTACTATTTCGGAGAGTTAAAATCACCATGAAAATAAAATAGCTGTCAGAATAAAATTGGTGCGTACAAAGACATCGAGCACTAGTAAACTGTGACGGGTTTAATATCGCATTTTATACGTACGCACCCTATACACGCACATCCCCGACTGACCTCATAACAATTTATTATTACTTTTAAATCAATCTGGTTGCACGTTATTACAAATTATGCAAAACACAATTTCACCAAATTATTTCGTAATATATAAATAATTGGTTCATTTTATTTGCACCGAGTTCAAGTGATTATAATTTAACAAACATTTCGGCAGTTAGTTAACTCATCCAATAATTCATTTCCCTCCATCGTTACCGGTCATGAGCGGAGAACAATGTAAAATACTGAGTACCAATTTACCAAGAAGCGAGTGATTAAAAAACAAAATATGAAAATCCTCTCACGAATCGCTGCGGCAGAAATTCCCTCTGCCTTTTTGAACTGTGAATCAGCCTCGAGCAGCCAGACTGTTCGGCCACCGGTTTCTCCTTATCGAGAGCGCACTGCTTTCCGAGATCATAAATGGCCAAAAGAACAAGCTCACCAACAATCCCCTTTAGTTTCCTCAACTTACCGGGAGACAGAAGACAGAAGGCAGAAGGACAATGCTGTCAATCTGCGCTATCTTCAGTTCAGATCTTCCTTCCCAGTTGCTTCCTCTTTAGGATTGGCAACTGGCCTCTACCAAAATATCAGACAACTTTATCTGTCGTGCGCGTTTTGATTGACTGCTAAGTTAGTTCGTTATTTTTTCCGCGTGTCCTTCCATTGTATGCATTTTTTTGTATATTTATTGCAACCGTCTGTATCATGTTTTGCGATGCGGTGAGATGATTGATGCCATTTACCAATGACTCGTATGAAATATCTCCGATCATTACTTACGTAGGTAATCACTGCGGTTATTGAGCTTTTTAAAGCTTTATTATTACCCACCGGTGCGGTGAAAGGATTGTATTTCAATAAGCTTCTTCTGTGAAGTGTTGCTAATTATTAGGAGGTGTTCAGTAATCATTTTTATTGAATTATAATTATTTATAGTTTTACCATATCACCCTGTGAATTTTGTGTTTTTTACGCCTTTTTACTTTAAATTGACTGCTAATGAGGTAAACTTGATCTCCCATCTTGACAGATACATAACAACAAGGTAGGCAGTGTTTATTTGAAAGCCAACGTTCCCAGGCATATTTGTTTTTCTTCAAATAAACTGTAGATAATGTGTAAGGTAATTAAAATAAACACAAAAAACGTTGGCTATTTGAGATCCATTATCATTCCGGTAACGGTATGTGGACAAGTGGTGTTTTTCAAATTTGATTCAAATTTGTTGGTTGATAGATTTATTTTATCACGTCAAAAACAGTCTAAAAATAGTCTTGCCAACTGTGCCATTGTCAAGTGTCTAATGTAGAATGATGCTAGCAAACGATAGCTTTATTATTTTGTATTTTCATAAGTTGTTACGGTTCAAGAATTGAATTCAATAAAGCCAATTTGACGAGTTTATTAGGAGTAGGTTTGTTCGTCTCCCCGCTAGATGCACATTACCTGCACGTGAGCAAAGAGCATCGCATGTAGTGCATGTCGCATGCCGCCCGGTCATGATAGCGTGACTGGCTGCACGAAAGTAAATCGGATACGTTTGATCTTTCGCAGCCCCCCAGCCACATGCACAGGTATCGGCGGACCGAGCCCTTTAGCCGCGCCCGTGTCACCCCCATCCCTTTAAACTTTGACTTGTGCACATCACGAAGGCCCTTTCTTCTTTCCCATTCCGAGTGGGGAGAAAAGCGAACAAAAAGATAACACAATACGAGGAATTTCACAGAAGGACTTTGACTTTAAAATCCGGTATTGTTCACCACGTGGGACAAGAATCTCGCCTCCCATGTTGTTCTTTTTTCCTGCACCTTTTTTATAGCCTGCCTTTTGTTTTCACGTTACGCGTGTCCGAACCTTTCCTTGCATAATGACCGGCCCTAGTTGGTCTATAAAAGTTTACAAGCTCATTCGGGATCATTACAGCTAGAGTCGTTATTACTTTTGTCAATCCGGATTTTTTGTTTCCTTTTTTTGAGTACTCTCTGTTAGCAGACCTTGCCATAAAAAAATGTGAAGGATAATTTACAACTCTGGGTGAGTAAAAGATTTACTACTTTACTGTGGGTTACTTTCTTTCTTTGGGTGATCGGGCCCTAAAATTGCATAGTGCCTTTTGTTCCTGGCGCTCTTTGCGGCCAACGGGGGCTCCGACTCTGGGAAGAGGATTAAAACCGACAACTGTCCTAGAAAACGTATTGTTTGAGTTTCGAAAACCATGTATTCTTGTCCACACATTCTTTGCCCAGCTGTCGAGAGTTTTGTTCATTCCGGAATTATTTTACAATGTGTTAGATTTTTGGTAATCCTTCGCTTATTGAGTATTTTATTGACTCTTGTTTTCAATTCCATCAGCCGTTCAAATATTGGTTGTTACCCTCGGGAGTTGTCGTGTTATTTAGTTTTCCGTGTCTATTTTTTCTATTTAGTTAAATTTTCTAAGAACTTTCGTGACTTGGAATGAATTAGAGTTGCTATTTCACGGCCACGCACTGTCTCCCGTGGTCCATTGACCTGTCTTCAGACTTGTAGAGATCGAGACGTCTCAACCCGGCGAATGCATAAAACATGCCGTCTTTATTAATCGATTTCCAGCCTAGATAGTAGATAGCTACCGCTTAGATCTGTTAACAGTGGCGTGCATTGCTCTACGACCAAAAGTAGGCTGCGTCTACTTTTCAAGTAGGGTATGTATATTTATTCAAAAATCGAAATCGGCAATTTTATTTACACCTTTCGCCGATTATTGTGGCCAACTGAATAAATGAGCGTACAAGTTCTTATCTTTCTTAAAAAAATCGCATAATTTTATTTTTCTTATATGTATCTTTTAATTTCTCATTTAAAGTTCGTGATTTTTCTTAGGCTAGGAATAGATTTCCGGCCTTAATGGAGTGCACGCCACTGTCTGCTAGACTCCTAGTAGATGTTGATGCTGGGTGACTGAACAGCTATCGGATGAATCATCTTCTGCGCACACCTGAACTTGCATGTAAATGCAAGTTGATAAAATCCTTTCTATTCTCCTGAGCGAGCTTGAGAAAGCCTTTCAGCTTATACCGGCAGATCGTATGCGGAACTTCAGATAAGTTTATTTATATGTTTGCTCGGATTATAAAGTAACGTTCATCTTATGCTGCTTATAAATTTGGTTAGGTTAGATTCGTTTTTTTTCATCACCTTTCAATGTGTTCTGTTTTGTTTTTAATTTTATTCATTTAACGCCCGTAGGGTTTTTACATAACCACATTCAACATATTATTATCTAACTGCTCCGCCGTAAAAAGAGTAACCTTGTACCTATTTACGAGTAACTACATATTTACGAACTCTGAAGTAGCTAAATATTATATAAATGAAACTTTCGTATCTTATGCTACGTATAAACAGGACAAAATTTCCGCGAGCCGAGCCGCGAATTATGGGAAAGGAACGGAGCAACCGCAAACGGCACGAAACACCGCTTTCGGTTGTTTTTTTCCCGTGATTCGTGTCTCGGCTCGGCGATTTTGTCCTGTTTAGACGTATAGTAATGGCGCTAATACATTTGCGAGCCGAATCTCGAATTATGGAAAAGGAATAAAGCAACAGACAATGGCGTGAAACGCCGCTTGCGGTTGTTTCGTTCATTTCCCATAATTCGAGGCTCAGCTCGCGGTCGGCTCGTAAATGTGTACGTAGCATTAGGCTACCACTTTTTTTGTTTTTCTACAAGGAGATGGAAGATGCAAAGATCCAGTCCGATGTTGCGGCAGACAAAAAAGGAAGAAAGTTTTCGCCTTGGAGTGAAACTAACCCCCACTCCTTCGAAGAAAGGGCGGTAATACTATCTTAGGGAGGGTTGTGTGGGGTATAGGGTGGCGTTGCCCTGAAGCCATTAGTGCAACTGCTAAGTGCAAAAGTCTCGCCGATTTATTTTAGAAACGATCCAAACTTATTTTGAACACCCCGTAGATCTATGGAACGGTTGTTGAAACTGGTGGGCAATGAATCTCGACAAATCAGAACAAATCTTCTACAGTGGAAAGTTCCTCGGCCAACTTCAGTATAATGTAGTAGTTTACCGACTCCAAAGAGGTCAAACACTACTGACTACAAAATGAAATCTTGGTTCTTGATGAATCCTCAACTTCATTGAACATCTTAAATATTTTTGCTACCGAAAAATCATCGATTTCTAAAGAAGATTCGCTGCTGGCTTGTTGGCCGTTTTAAATTTAACGTAACAATGCGAGGGTTGTCTCATTTCACCTGTCGGAACTAAACCCAGTTTAAAGTATTAAGAGCGCCTTCTTTAGAGGCTATTCTGTAGAACACCACAGGTAAAATACACAAAACATTTTATCAAAGTACCTTCAGTTGATATTATTTTATACCTACCTTATTTTAGTGCAACTGTAGATCGACTTGCCTATCGATTGTTGAATCTAGTCAGCAATAGATCTCATCCGAACGGATCTTCTGAAATAGAAAGTTCCTCGGCAGTACAATGAGATTGTAATATAGATTCTGGTAACAAGCTATTTATATTACGTAAAGTGATCCATTCTCAGGTCGTTAACCGTTCAAAATCATCTGTTGCATTTGAAAATATTTTTGAAATCGTCAATCTATCCGTTTATTTTTAGTTCGTTCGTTCTCAACATGTAAAATTTTACAAATGCAACCGACATAACAGGCTATGATAATCACATAGAATCGGATTAATAGTCTTATTTTACTAACGCACGGCAAATATCTAATCATATTTTCTATATGATATTATATCCCTATAGGTTATACCTACCTATAGTTTTTATTGTTGTTAGATATTATCACTGTTGACCCTAGCTTTTGGTCGATATTCAAAATGTTTTATTTTTGTTATTTCTGCTTTAATATTATTAGATTTTTTATAATGCACACATATATTGTATTTGTATGTGTGTTTATGTGTTTGTATGTGTGCACAGCGTCTGTTCAGTTAACATGTATATATTAGTTATAAACGCAAATATATATATATCTTCCTTAAACTAAGTATAAAAAGTTTTTCATCATTAAAAGCGCCCATTGACAAAGTACTAAGAAGTATTTTACTATATTATTTATTATTATAATACAAGGCTTTCCAATAAGAGGTGTTAGTTTGATATTCAATCGTAAAAGATCAATGGTTTCGTTGCTTTTGTGGCACGTAGCGCCGTATTGTTGATAGCAAACGTTGTCCATATCAATACCATCCAATTCCGGCCGTAAAAATCATTAATCATCTCTCGATAGCGATCCATTCACCGTAACTGTTGCTCCAGCCTCATTTTCGAAAAAGTAAGGTCCAATGACTCCGCCGGACCATAAACCGCACCAAACAGTCACACGTTGAGGATAGAGAGGCTTTTCAACAATAATTCTTGGGTTTTCCGAGCCCCAGATGCGACAATTTTGCTTGTTGATGAAGCCACCGAGGTGGAAATGGGCCTCATCACTCAAGATGATTTGCATTTGATTCACTCAAGTGAATTTTAATAATTTCAATGCGTTGTTGAAGCGTGTATCGTTCCATTTTTATTAATGGCGTAGTTTCTACTTGTCAAATGTCAAAAAATGACAGCTTCAAAAGTAACATCTACCGAAATAGCGGGCTATTCAAAATAACACCTCTTATTGGAAAACACTGTATATTACTTAAGTAACCAAGTTATATTATTTTTTCGCAAATGTACACTCCTCTATCCACAAGCAAATGCTTTGAATGGAAGTGTAGTATAAATTAAAACAGTATGACTTGTAAACATTGTATATTTATTATAAATATATTTTATAAAATACAAATATCAAACATTTTTTTTTACTCAAAAAATAGGCAGGTAAATAAATACAATCATTGAAAACCATAAACTGGCTTAACCATTTCGTCAGTGGGCTTAACTCTTTAGTTTAGGGGTATTAAACGTGGAATAATACAGGAATGCTATTTATTATTTTATGATCTTTGATTATTTATTTTTACTTCTTTTTGTAATAAAAGTCAAATGCAGTTTCAATGATTTTATACTATACAGAGTTACAGATAGACACAACTGAAATTAGTAGGTAATGTAAATCTACTTGTTAGATTTGTTTTTGTCGATAAAATATATTGTTCTCAACCAGGAACTGCTTTTTGACTTTAGATGTCCAACGTCTCTGCAGTGTGATGCTGTATTTTTTCTTCGAATAAGAATTCCATTCTACAAATAGCCCAAGGAAAAGCGTAGAGTTTTTTTTTTGTCGACAGGTTTCCAATCCGCTAACGACTTATGAAAAATATACGAAATTTCCTCAATTTTAAAACTGCTGCCTTTCTTTTTATTGACCGTTTAAAGCTGCCAGAACAAGTATATACTTTGAAGCCGTTGGCATTGGACAACATAATAATATTTAATTATGTGATAATAATAGATTGTTTATTCTGAACCAAAAAATAAATTACAAAATTAAAATCAGTGCGTATGTCTAACTAACTCGCGAACAGTCAGTTCCAGCGTCCTAGGCAACGTTCCCTCTATTTTTTTCATTGTGTCGGCCTATCAACTTATCTGTGCAAGATATGAAACGAAGAAAGAGACTAGCGCGCAAATACATACATTCATACGTAGATAAAATTTAATGTACCACAAAATAATAAATTACATTGCAAAAAAACTATTTTGTCCGATAATGTGCCTATATTGGAGATTCTTCAAGATTTGTGCCGACAATTTTCAACAGTTGTGCGGATGTGCGGCCGCACAAACTTAGATGCAACATTGGTTGATCCTAGATGGACGCAACATAATTACCATCATGAACTATAATAATATTTGGCTAATTTATATAGCGCCGTTTTCGTGAGAAATCACCTCAAGGGCGCTGTACAAATATATTTCTTTAATAGTTAATACTAGAACTACTGACTTAAAACTAGTGACTTAAGTCTGATACTTATATATAAAGACTTACGACTAAGGCCTATAACTACTATCTTAATAAAATATATATTTACATATGTAGAAAACTAAACTAAAATTAACATTAACAATCTAATTTTACAAGCGCCAGTAGAAGGAGGAAGTTCTATTGTGGGACCGTAAAGAATCCATTTAACTATGAAAATGTTTGTCACGACTCAAGACGCTATTATGTTGTTTATTCCATTGTTTTACATATGAAAAACAAATAGTAATCATTGAAGATAATATTAGCGACTCACGAACAAAAATTTTAAACAGAAAAATCTGATTCTGTTTAAAATTTGCATTTGAGAGTCCCTAATATTGTCTTTAATGATTAAATATTACAATTTTACTCATTAAATTATTTCAAAAATAAAATATAGTATTGTAGCCCGGGCACAGAAGTCTTTACAAGTAATGTTTATTCCTTCTTCATATTGTATTCAATAGTTATGTTATGATGAGACACTCTGAGATGTGTAAAGCTTGCAGAATGAGGAATTCGATTGGTTCATTATTATTTGTGATATTTTGTATACTCAATCCTTATTCAACTAGTGATAAAAATTCAGTCGTCGTACGAATAGGAAAATTATTATTGAAAAGAACTACACTTAATAATGTCCTAATGTGGGCCGCCAAAATATATTACGTTCACCAAAAAACGGGCGAAGAAACTCCTCACTTTACTTTGTCTGTGTACTTGCGTTAAAGATAATACTTTTAGTGATTACGTTTAATAGCATGTGGGTATTAATCATGATTTACCTCTCCTCGAGTAAGTTATGATGGTTTATTTTGAACCTGACAAGCAATGGGTAGTATCATTTTAAAAATACACGAAGATGGCGATCATATTTCTTTGCTTTTAATATAAAAGCAAGTCATTAAAAATTAAACGTTTTAAAATAACCACCCTACCTATGTAGCTAAATTTAAAAAATTTTACGCCTCTCATCTTTCCATTGTGACTTAACTCTGGAACAGAAATCTGTTGCTTCATGAAATTTGCATAGATTTTTTATTTCTGAAGTTTCTAGATCAACGCATCTGTTTTAAGTTTGCTACACCATTTCCATCATGAGCTATATATATATATATATATATAGCTTTTAAATAGTCGTTTAGCTATTAAATGAGACAGAAAACCATTTTTTATCCCTTATTACCAAAAAATGTTTTTAAACTCCAGAGAAGCCAGATAGTAAAGCTATGTAGTTTAAATAAATAAATTATTAGCTTTACGCTTTTTTTAAATATTGCCACGCTGTAATATCTAATTATTTAGATTAGATTTAAACGATTGCACCTAAAATTTGATTATCTTAAATTATTATGCAGAATTCTAAGCTAAATCCTTCACGCAAGTACTGCATCATAATAATGCAACCTCATTTAAATAGAAACAAGTTCCACCGTGATGAAGAGCTCGCAGCTAGCAGCTACCCGTCTTGTGGAGAAAATGCAGTTGACAATGCGCGCGCACAAGAAAATGCAGTATCGGGTGGTTCAAGGAGGGCGGAAAGACGGGTCAGGGGTCTCCGTCATACAAACGCTCTTTGTGAGGCTAATCAATAATTCACTGCTGCAGTCATATTGCACTCGAACTCAAGAAATATACCGGCTTTGCATAATGCTGAGGGTGTGCGACAGTACAAACAAACACCTGCCGAGAATAGCGCATGCTCAACTCTGCAATTAGTCAGATACATACTCTTAAAAAGTGATGGACCATCTAAGTAACGATAAGCATGTCATATACATTTGTTTATAGAATGCTCATATCTCATAAGTAAATAAGTTATTGTATTGTATGTAAAATGGCCCATCCATGGTCTTGGTAGGCTTTCTGATTGGACGCATTTCGTAGATTTTATCAGATGTGCATTTAAATATTATATTAAAAGGTGATGGAATCTTCTCAGTAACGATACGAATGTGATCTAGATTTGTTTGTCGGATGCTCTTTTGGGAAACTTAAGTAGATAAGTTAGTACACATATAGTATGCAAAATGGCGGTTCTTGCAATTTATCAGATGTGCATTTAAATATATTAAAACGTAATGAAATCATATCAGTAACTATAGGCATGTAACCAATTTTTCTTGTCTAACGCTATTTCGGTAATCTCATCAAGTACGAGTAGGTAAGTTATTCTATTGTTTGCAAAATGGCGCATGCTTGATTGTGATTGGATGCATTTCGTGCAATTTATCAGACATTCTTTTAAATGCGTATTAAATTTCAAGTAAATTAAGCAATCTCACTTCCTAATGGCAAGTAATTATAATTTCTATACAATAATTGGTGTCTAATTATAATTTCCATACGATAAATTGTTTATTTAGAGCTATTTCGGGAATCATAAAGGATTTAAGTAATTCCATTGGGTTTGCAGTACCTATCTATATTAATATGAGATTCAATCATCTTCCCTTATAGACAATGCGGTTTTCTTACATTATTTACCGTCGAAGAATTAATGCGTTTATTTATGATTCATACATCGGTACAGAACGTGCGTCGGGACCAGAATTTAATGTGTTTGTATTACAAATTAATGATGGGTTGTTTCAGATTTCAGAGAATTTGAGCAATTCATCATATTTCAACGTTCATTTTAGGGTTCTGTGAAAGTCCTATTCAAGTTATTTTATTATTATAGGCTAATTGCTTGACAGAAATTGAAAATTAACATTTAAATTTGAAGAATTGTTCAAATTCTCTGAAACAACCCGTCCTAAGAAGCTCTCCTTATAAAACTCAATAAGTCTCTCAGTAAGTTTGCCAAGTTATAACCATATACACTTCTGATGTTGGTTGAATTCTACGCTAGTGTAGGTGTGTAGGTTTTGCTTTGCCGCAGGATTATATTTCACTATCTTGGCCAGAGTGCTTTCGGCCCGTTTGTTTCCCGCTTTCTTGGCATTGTTTTATTTTTCAATTGAATATAATTCAACGAAAACGTTTCCTTTATTTCATGTAATGGCCCAAGCTTCCAGATTGTTTTCTTTCTTCCTAAATGTTAGCTTTATTCACTGTTACCGGGTTTATCCGACTAGGGGGGGGGGAGAAATTATCCGCCCATAATAAAGCTTTAGCCGTTGTTTGTGCTTTCGAGCGGGAGTGGAAAACTGAATAGCTTTTTTGAGTGGTCGCTACAAATCATATTCGCTATACTGCCGTCATGCTACGATCGCGATTGTGGAGTGCTTTCGAATGAAAATAATTTTTCATTTAAGTTTAATATCTTTACAAATGGTAGTTTTTCTTATGTGGTTTTTATGTTTCTTGGAATAAAACAGGTAGACAATGAATGTTACCCAAGAGCTCATTATCATAGTTATAAGATTACTTTCGTTGTAAGTTTGTACTACAATCAATTTCTACTGACAACTGCGGACTTTTTAGTTAAAGAAACACGCTATGTCGTTTGTTTGAAGCGATTGAAGTCAAGTGGCGAATTGGCGAACCAGCTTGCGGAAGCAGACCTTAAATATATTGAGAATGTATTTCCGCTTGAATTGATTTCGCCCTCATACAAAGAGCCTGTTCGCCTAGCATTTCGTTTGTATTGCTTCGTGCCGCTAGGAAATGTCATTTGCATCACTCTGCAGTCTTTCAGGTCTCGATGGCCGTCGTCAAAACCAATTACCGGCAACGTCCCAGTCCGTTATCAGAGCCGACAGTGAGTTCGATACTGTTTTAACTCAGCTTCAATTAGGGGAGATGGCGACGCCGACTGCCGGGGTGGGTAATTGAATCCGACGTTGGATGGGCCGCCGTGCAATTCGAATTTCCCACTTTGCTGGCAAATGGGGGCTCAGAGTCCAGGATCCAGCCAGGTTATATAGCGCTTTAATGCCCCGGAATCTGTTATATCCCCAACTCCTCCAAACCAACCCCATTCATAGCAGTTTACCATAAACCCGGACACCTGGATGAAAGCTCGCGTATTCAATTTTACCTCTCCCTTTCCCTTCGCTACTCGAACTTTTCTATGAAAGCTCGAATATTTTATGGGATCTCTCGGCATCGTCGAGTTTGAGCCTTTTGAAGCTGTATTTGTTCAATTTTAGAAAAGCTTTTGACATACCTAGCTTTGTAAATTGAATTCAGTCGTCGAGTCAAAGTTTAACATGGAACAATCTGCTATAAGGTCTATGGTAGAAGACTCTTCAAGGTGATTTTTTAAACAAAACTTCCTTTTAGAATCTCGCAAGTTTTATTTCTTCATTAATTTGATAACTTTACTATGGTTGTAAAGATATTCGAATAAATTAGCATTAAACAAAACCCACTCAATTGTATGATAATAAATTACTCCAATTAAATTGTAATCACAGAGACAATCATATATTAAAACTGACGTCTACTTGAATAATAATTACATTTAATTCAAGTACACATACCTACATGAGGTTTTTTCTATCTTGTATATTTTTATGATTATTCTGTATTTAGAATGTCCCAAGTAATCTGTTATTATTATAAGGAATATGGTAACTATCCGACTTAGCTCGAGTTTTAGATTAGAACTAAACACTCCTTGCAAATAAACGCGGTTTAAATTTTACACAATTGATAAACAACCATTTACCCTAATTTATTGGTTGTTTATCAGTTGTGTAAAATTTAAAACTCGGTTTTTGTCTTTATAAAGATTTCAGTTCTATTAATATATTTTTTCGACTAACTCATTACGGGAAACATTTTATAAAGTAATTGAATTTACCTTATATCATTGAAGACGAAGATAATACTAATAAATCTAAACGAAACATGAAACAGAACAAGACCCAGAAAAATAAAAAGATAACGGTCACAACTAGGAATTGAACCCAGGATCTGTTAGTTTACCAGGACAGGCGGTATCATTTTTCTGTGTGTTATTCTGTTTCATGTTTCGTTTAGGTTTATTAGTATTATCTTCTTCTTCAATGATATATTACATTGATGGGTGTGACATTCAAAATAAGTTAAAAAGAAAAAGTTGTTCCTGAATTTTCCTTGGTTGGAGAGTTGCTGCTTCATACAGATTACTGCTTTGGAATCAAGATTACTAATAAGAAATGAAATCCCAATAAATTGTATGACTAATTCGCCCTTTCTTTTGTTTACAACAATAATCAGATTTTATCATTCTGTTTTTATGTAGATCGGACTTAAGCCATATTATTGTATTTCTTACTGCCGGTGATCTTAAGTTGTTCATACTAGTTACCTGTACACTTGTCAATCAATTTTAATGAGCGTCCATATTTCCGCTGGATCTCATTAGCTTCGTCCAGAAACTCCACACAACACGCACGTGAGCCGTTCCCAACTAGCAAATAAATAATTAAGCCGTCAAAAGGGCAAAATATAGTGAATGAATTCAATTCATTGTTACTATAATAATGTATTAAGACTTTTCCATCAATGTTGTTGTGAACGTATTTATGAACTTCCTTGCTTTTTGGGAACGCCTCACGTGCGTTGTGTGGATTGTCTGGACGAAGTTATTGAATTGAAGTCGCTCCAATCAAACGCAGATGAGATATACTGCTGTAAATGAAGGCAGTTGTTTTAATGGCGAATGAGTTGTTTTGATTGTCTTCCTTCGACCTTCGAAAGTACCTACGTATCTGCAATAATATAATTGCTATTACTTATTTTATGAGTCGTAAACAAGCTCAGTTTATCCCGCCGACTATGCTGAAGTTCACATTTGCATACAATATCGTTTATTGTGGCAAATAAAAAAATGATGGTGTATCAAATGGCCTTAAAATAGAATTGTAGGTTGTACGGTGTTTCTAAAACTATTTTCTGCATAGATACACTCAACATTATTTTAATGTTGATGTTTATTTTGCGCACAAGCTAATGCAAGTCAGTAGTCGTGAGTGTCCCAGGAATACAAGGCACTCTCAAGTGAATCAAATATTGAATTGGGTCATAGAAAGGGTCGGTATTATTGAATAGTACTTACGTATGATAGGTTATTACATATATAGGTAATAACTTGAAAGTGAATAAGAATAAATATTGTAGCGTTCCATCTTTTCTGCCTTCCCTGCGGGAAAATGGCATGTTGGTTGTTAGTAGTAAGATATTGTTTACTAACCAAAACAGTTATTGATGGAGTTGATGGTAAATATGTTTCATCAAACAGAAGTGGCTATCATCCAATATTAAATATTTCAATGGGATTTCTACGAGTTACTTAGTTAGTCATTTTTTTCTCAACTGGACATATTGAGTTTTCGTCACTTTGGCGCTAACCGCATAATTTCTAAGTTTTGTATTTTGATTTTGTCACTTTCAAATTAAATAATTAATTACAATATCCTAATAATGTAGTCCTTGATAACACGAAGCTATTTCTCTGGTTTGTAATTTATACAACATAACAAATAATATAATAAATCCTTCCAAGACCTTGATCATCATACATTTAGCCGTTATGGTGGCAAGCAAAATTACAAATTGTCTGTATTCTACGGTAAATAAATATTTCATATGATATCTCTGTATTCTAGCAGATTGCAAATGATATTATATCCATCAGTTTTTGCAAGGATCCGTTTGTTCTGCACATTTTTTCACAACGTGTACAATAATGCACATACTCCGTCGAGATGCCTTATTTTATTACACCGTGTTTGTGTGAGAATCGTTTTTGACGCGAATAAAGGTACAACGCGGAACACAATTAATGTTGCCCTATAGTTACGTACGTTCCTTATCAATATATACAGATATTTTACAACACGAAACATACCTGCTTAAAACAAAGACTTTTATTTCACATAAATCTATCATAAATTGAAAGTAAAGAATGTCGTGAGTAGGTAATACATTTATACGCGACTAGTTTTGTTACCAACAATAATTGACAAATTAATACGCTGGTATTTAAAAACAACAGTAGATAACAACCCTTTAATAATAGGTACACAAAAGTATGTATAGGTAATACATATTTTAAATAAATTTCATAGCGTTGATTTTGAGTAAATCTTTTAGGTAGGGGGTTAAGGGCTCAATTTCTGTCGCATCGTAAACTTATAGTTGGGTACATTGAATTATTTAGTTTCATATTATAATGACAGTCTATATTGTGATCCGTACCGATTTGAAAGAAAAATAGTATCAGCAATTTACACAAGAATTTTCGATTGCTAGACAGTCCAATCAAATCGATTATCTGTTCAAGAAAGAATTTCGGTTTTAGAAAATGATCAATTTTACCAGAAGCAAGATAATTCGGGCACTTTTCGGTGATACTAGAAGTTTCTACACAGCTACGCCTGAGTTAAAAAAACCTTTTTACTTATTGAACAATTTAAAACATAGAACAAACGATCTATCTTACTTTTTGACAGTTCCAAGGCTCGTGTTTTAGAGTTCTAGCTGATTCAGAACACGTTTATGCTTTTTAGTAAGAAACATAAGAAGCTTTAAGACAATATCAAGCATTTGAATGCAAGAAAACAGAAGATGGGCGTAGCAGGATCGCATAAGCAGCAGGAGTAAACAGAGGACCAGAATGCTTCACAGCCAGTGTAAGCAATTATCCCTCTCATGAATATTCATACAAGGAACACGCGGTGGCAAAAGGAAGCGGTTCCGTGGAACTATGGACACAGCTTTATGCGGTCCCCGATAGCCGCGGGACTCAGACGATGGTAGATTATCTAAACTGCACAGGATCCAAAGGCTATTAGTTGGCTGTCTTTCCCGCGTGTGCACTGTGCAGTATAGCTAGCGAGCCAGCCGGCCCGTCTAGTCTAGCCAAAGGGCAGTGCTAATTCGCGGATATAAAGAGAAACGCCGATAATGAATACAAAATAATGGCAATATAACGAAAATTATTCAACAAAGAGATTACATGACATTCCTACTATTTTATCAGTATTTATAATATTCGGCTTAATTACCTCTAATATATGAGTAACTGCCTTGTCACACGTAAATAATTTTGGATCGGACAACAATCTCTAATTACTCATATTCCATTAGAGCCCCTGAAGGACAGATCTGACCGGGGCGTCCATACATTATAAAAGTATTTTTATCTTTTTGTTCTATAATACGTAGATTTGCTCGTCATTTGAAAGATATATAATTTTTCTTTTCAGTTTGTATTCAAATATTTATACATAAGATTCAAGGATTTTTTTATTGCCAGTTAAAAGTTTATTTTTTTTTGTATAGATGGCATAAAAAGTGAATTGACAGTTTTCTTACTAATTACCCACACAAAAGAAATGCGTTCTAAAAAAAATTAATTCTTACAAAATTATGGATGTTCCTATTCAAAATGTCTCCGTAAGTTTTTTTCTTAAAATTTTCATAAAAATATTTTTTATAACTTTGAATGTTTATTTCAAATACAAACATTGAAAAGATAATTTTATTCAGTATCTAAAATGGTATTTCTTTTAACGACAACATCAACAATAAACAATATGTAGCACATTTTAGATACCTCGGAACATTGATGTATTATACATTCCAAAATTCCATGAAATTTCGCCATGTCGTTAGGACTTGTTGGTGATATTATTTTAAAACCTGAAGAATTAAGTACCTCACCAGTTCTGTGTTCATCATGGGTTGACAGGATATCGCTTGCGATGAAAATCAAAAAAGATTTTAGGATGTTTGATAATACTCGGTCGAATCCTGGTGTTCGCACAGTATATTTGGAGAGTAAGTGGATATTTGCGTGACTACGTATTAAATCCCGTACTTGTCCTATCAACCCATTCCTTGAAAGATACGAGTATTTCACCGTGACAACCGGGCAGGAGAAATGTCACCGGAAGATAAAGGTATCTCCTTACAATTATTATCTCGCCCGGGACGGTTGTATAATGTATATTTTATATTATAAATTACTCGTTACCAGTGAAATCATCTCAGTCTACTGGCCGAGATGACTGGCCGTAATCTGCAACGGGTGAATTTTCATTTCTTTTACCTTTACCTCCGACTTGGACCTTGTCTTATTTCCATCGACCCAAGTTTCTTGTGTGGAGTGATATTATTACTGTCCACCGGGGTTATAGCGTATGTCCAATTTGTTCAATTTTTATTTTTGTAAATATTCACAGTTCTGGACACGGTTAACACGCACAAATTATTTTAAAAGCAATTTTAATCAGTTTAATAACAATGAGAAACAACAATTATTTCAGTCACCGGAAATGAAAAATAATGTATTTTAATAGTTATTTCGTTCAAAATACAGATAATTTGACGTCATTAGTTCACGCCATCTTTTGACATAATAATTTTATAAAATGTTTTTTAGGCTATTTTTTGTTATTGTTATTTTTTTTTAATTAAACCCAAACTAAGAAGCGCTGAACCTACATTATGTTTTTAGTTTGGGTTAAATAAAATGCGATAAAACTGACCCTAAAACTCATCTACACGTTTATAAATAATGGCTGCCAAGTGAACAATCAATTTTTATTATTAATTAATTATTTTCCTGCGTTCAAATCCTAGATGCGACCGTATCTTTTTCTGATTTTTCTGTTTCAAATTTGTAAAGTATCGCTAATAATTTCTTCAATAATTAAATATTACCATTTGAGGTTTTACTCATTATGTTATTCCAAAAAAAAAACAATTTTTATTTGAAGAAAAAAATATTAAAATGGATTATTTCCGCTGACTAAAATAGTTGTTTCCCACTGTTCGATACAGAGTTCTTTTATAATAATTTTCGATCCTACTGACATAGTTTTGGAACTGATTCTTCGAATTAGAATTTGTGCAGGGGTTTAATTATCTAAGCACATGCAGTGGAGTAGTATTATCGCTATACTACCTGCTAATAACTTGTTATGTGTTATGCCTTTATTAACGAAGAAGCTAAGCTCTCGGACTTATAAAGCAACGGACTGTGAACGGAGATATAAAGTATAATGAGAGTTTTTGATATAACTTTGACATTATGGTTGGCTGTTACAAATGTAGATAAATACACCTGAATGAGCCCCAGTTTGAAACCATATAAATGTCACGTGTTTCGGCTTCCCACTATAATTTAAATACGTTTAGTTGATTTCTCGTTCAGTCCACATCTAACTATTCCCACACACTAACAGTTGTCAGGCGCATCAATGACGAATCTTGCCCACAACTTCGAGCCGACTGGCTCCAATAATAACATCTGTGACTTCGATCGAATAATCGGTCTCTAATCGTCTTGAAGTTCACGAGTCGAGGATGGTAAATAGGGATTGCAAATGTACAGGCTTTTCCAATGCGGTCAAATTTTAAATCACTACAGGTTCTATTAATTACGGCTTTTTCGTTCGAAAGAGAGAACAATGTTATAATAAAAAACACGTATTCTGAACATTTGTATGTATTTTTATTGACGGCCTCCTTGGTCGAGTGGTAAGGCTCTCAACTAGCAAGCTGGAGGTCGCTGCTTCAAATCCCGGCGTGCGCAAGTAAATTTTATTTGATACTACTAATAATATATAGTATATTTGCGGCACGTTCCACAGTGGAAGATACTCTCGGTATCGCCCTGGTGTAAGACCACCATTCATAATTGAAACGTTGCTTCAAATGGCTTCAGCCGTGTTTGTTGACCAGATCTGAATAGCCAGGTACTCCCTCACCTTCCTCCCTTCCCACTATCTTCAGCATCACAACACACCCCAATTGGCGATGCCATAGTCTCACTGGCTCCAGACGGTTGGTAGCAGTTGGGACTCTTATTGTGCGGTTTCACATAAAAAAATTGCAATGTTTTCAATTGCAATCAGGTACCTATATAATTTTGCAGTGTGCGAATTGTACGATTGTATGACTATAAAAATCGTACAATTTTGCGAACCTTTTTTTTTTACTGTGTTCAAATAGCATTTTCATGGAGAGCAGTTTAATAACATGACTCGATAAAAATATCGGTGATACTGTTTTCTTCGATTCCATACTGGAATTACGATTCCATCGTGAAACAATGTATTAAAATATTTTTTAGATTTTTTAGGATAATTTAGGCCTCTAGTACATTGGTGATCGTTAATGTTCCTAATTAATAATATTATTTTTAAATTACATAATCAAGATTTGTATTTAAAATTGAAGCAATATTAGGTAGTGCAATTGACCTTCTTACCTTTGATTTTCTTTGTTATTACTGATCTTGGTTAATGCGTACAAATATAATCTATACCTAAAACTTATTTATTAAAAACTTGGTAAAACATTTACCGGTTTGCCGGTCTATCAATGAGAGAACCTTTACCACGCGTTGAGAGCGTTGAACTGGTAATGAATAGGGGCGTAATGATAACGACCACCGGGCTAACCCTACTTAACCGTTCATATTATTTTTCCATTTTGGCTCACCGACATGTTAACGATAATTATTTTGCTACCCAATATTTGGTGTCAATTATTAAACCACTCGCAATTGGATACGAGCAAGGCGGAAACTAAATTTCTACCGGAATAGAAAGTAAAAAGGTAGTGGTTTCCAATATCATTAGGTAAGTAATTTAATGAATGTCAGATTGGAAATAATATGAAATACAGGGTTTTCCAATAAGAGGTGTTATTTAGAATAGCCCGTTATTTCGGTAGATGTTAATTTTGAAGCTGTCATTTTTTGACATTTGACAAGTAGAAACTACGCCATTAATAAAAATGGAACGATACACGCTTCAACAACGCAATGAAATTATTAAAATTCACTTGAGTGAATCAAATGCAAATCATCTTGAGTGATGAGGCCCATTTCCACCTCGGTGGTTTCGTCAACAAGCAAAATTTTCGCATCTGAGGCTCGGAAAACCCAAGAGTTATTGTTGAAAAGCCTCTCTATCCTCAACGTGTGACTGTTTGGTGCGGTTTATGGTCCGGCGGAGTCAATGGACTTTATTTTTTCGAAAATGAGGCTGGAGCAACAGTTACGGTGAATGGATCGCTATCGAGAGATGATTAATGATTTTTTATGGCCGAAATTGGATGGTAGTGATCTGGACAACGTTTACTTTCAACAAGACGGCGCTACGTGCCACACAAGCAACGAAACCATTGATCTTTTACGATTGAATATCAAAATAACACCTCTTATTGGAAAACCCTGTATAAATTGACTATAATAATTATGTCGGATTGTTTTGATAATTGTAATGCAGGTTGTCTATAATGGCGACCCTAGTTATTATTATTTATCAGTTATTCTATTTTTAACATCGGTTATTGTTTGGGCTGGATGATTTGTTTTCGTTTACTTACTCAATACCACAAGTAGGTATAGATACTCGTGGGGGATCACATGCACTTTTTTATGCTCCTCGAACTTCCTATAAGGACGCGCTAATCAATAGAGCGATACAACTGTTTGACGGTGCTTCATTGAACGTTGACATTTTCAACGTCACTTACAGACAGTTTAGCAATTATCTTTTGATGCATGTCATAAAATAGGAAAACTGCCCCATAACCCTTTTTAAATACATCTATTTGAATTTCGGTTTTGTTTTCTTGACTGAAGGAATAAATCAATGTATGAATGGAATGTAGAAATCAACCCACTTCCAATCGAGCTGAAACTCGCCAGATGGACTCGATGTCGATGTCAATTCATTCTATCAACTTTTGGAGGCACTGGTGCACTCACACACGGGCACACACATTTATCTGAATTTACATTATGTTAAAAAATTTACAACCGTTAATATGCGCAATAAATGTCGGTACTATCGAATTAGGATTTGACTTAGTTTGTTAGCGGTGTTGACTCCATTTCTCAGCCAAACAATTTAAAAAATAAAATGTAATTTATTTTTTAAATAAATTTTAAAATTTGCTCTTAAACAGAAATTTAAGAGCCATTCCCTGGGGAGGATGGTTCGATCTTCAGGCAAACCAACAAAAAAACTTTGAATTTGGCTGCTAGTCGGCCCAAGAGATGTCGCAACTAGGTCGAAAATTGAAAATAGATAATAGTTTTTTTATGTGCTATTAATTACTTGCTCTATTTGTAATATTTTTTCATATTTATTTGCTATTGTTGTCTTTAGTATTGTTTTCAATCATCAAAAAATACTTACTTATGTACGTACTTTTTATTATTACTACACTTGTTTATATGTATTTTTACCATTTCTCAATACTTTATTGATCTACATTAAATTTGATAGCTCTGTAAATTATTGTTGTCCAACTGTTTTTTTACCAAAAATAAATAAATATTTTCTTCTCCTGGTACCCTCTCGTATTGGAGGATCTCGATCTCGGATAATAGTGAAAAAAGCAAATATAACATTACTTATCGCTTACCTAACATTTAAATTAATCTGTGCTAATCATTATTAGTCTGAACGTGTTTCAATAGGCTGCCACTGAAAACTCAGTCGTACCCTGACTTTCTGTTAGGTAAATGCCTCATTTATTAATATTTTAAGAGGGAGATGTTACAACGTAGGCATTAGCAGTGTGCCTCTATTTACAAGACTTTCGTGTGACGATTCGTAAACACAATAATAATCCGCTCGCACCCATTATAAATCGTACAATAAATCATTCTGTGTGTAAAATCACATTTCCATTTCCCAATGGCAGTGTGCCGATGTGAAAGTTTTAACTGTTCGGAACATTACCGGTTTTGATTTGTATTGTATGTGCACGTACACACTTCTGTGTTATTTGTTTCATTGTGTTGTCAATTTATAGCGAATGGAAGATTAAGATTATAACTCATTTTGATGTTGTTGAATAATATTTGAAGTCATAATGATTTGTATATCGCCGTTTTTGTGCAAAATCACCTCAAAGGCACTGTACAAATATATAATACATTTCTACAATGATCTATGTTATTACTAACTATTACAGTTGCGTATATATTACAATTTTAAAAATTGTTCTTTTTGTAAACTAATTGCTGATTCATATGTTAGTTTGTTACGTTTCTTAATCTGCGCATTTCACGTATTTTACTGTCTCCGATTTAAATAAAATTACTGATTGAAAACAAACACTTTGTTTCAAACCACTATTTTATTTAAATTTGTCTACCAGGTTTCGCTTGATCGAGCTTCAACAAGATGGGAATTCAGTTTTAAATTTTTACCCCAATGAAGCTTGAGCCAAACAAAATCGCTTGGTGGATAAATTAGTGGTTTGAAACAAAGTGTTTGTTTACATCTCTGCATAGTATACAATAAAGTCGCTATCCACGTCTGTTTGTTTGTGCGCTTAGTTCTTCTAAACTACGAAAACGGATTTTGATAGGGTTTTCTTTATCATTTAGAGAATTTATTCCCGAAGGTTTGTATATATAATCAATGCATTTTATATTAATAGAAATTATAGAAAATTCGAGAACGCCGGGTGCATGTCAGCTAGTTTAATAATAATATGTCAAACCACATATACCATAAACCACGATAGTTGCTTTCTACAAAAACATAAATAAAATTAATTTATTACTCAGGATTGCTGAGTTTGACAACGTTTTATCAATGACAAAGATAACAAACTAGGAACAACTAGTTTTATATGACTTTTGGTAAATAATCTAATGTCAATATTTTTCGCGACGCGAAGGGAATTATAAGACTAAAACCAAAAATCAACTCTAAAAACGTCTACATAGAATTTCTAAAATAGTCTAATATTTTATAAGTTTCGTATTATAGGAATGTAATACTGTTAGTGTTGTTTTTTACCGCCTCCATATTTGTTCGTGTTTGCTTAATGTTTACCTCTCCCGCGCGTGTATATCTTGGCGTGGTATTAAGTTCCCCTCCGCGCTGCAAAGCCGTCTGTGAAAAGAAGATTAATCTTGAACAAATATACCTGCTTCTTCCCATAGAGTTTTTTGGACCAATGCTACCGGTATTCGAGCGTAAATGTAAAGCGTATAGTTTCTCGCCAGAGACGCTTTCCCTATCATATCTGTGTCTGTGTGCGTTTAACACACAAATTAAAGTTAAACATCTCTCCGTACAAATAAGAACCATAGAGCCTTCCTGTTTTTTATTTCTTGTGGCCGTTTTTTGTCGAGTTCAAACTAGATGGGCCACTTGTGTACACAGTTTGCCTTTGTCGTAAGTTATAAGTGGCAGGTAATAATGTTTTACGGTCAATATAAACAAAACTAGTTTATAAGAACTTGTGGCTGGCTCTCCATTTTTTGCTATTTCGATGGCAGTTTCATCACAGTTCGAGGGTTATTAATTTAATGTGTTGTAATTAAGATCGACATCCGTGATAATATCTGTTTTACAACTAAGTTATTGCAAAAAACATGTTAGTTTACTATATAATAAAAATCCTTCAAACACCACCGGAAATTCCTAAGCATCGCTAATAGTTTATTATTTTTGATCGTGAACGATAAAGATTTGACATTTTTCATTAAAAAAACATGTTTTATATTTAAAAGTTTAATGCCATTTGTGTACATTTCTGTGTTAACTCTTTTTCCTTTGATATGCTTGATTGAGCTTCATCATATACTCGTATGATGTATAACTCCAAGTCACCGGGCACGTGGCTCCATCGAAACCAGAGTTAAGTTAGCCTTTGAAGCTGGGCATACTTTATTATACAGAGTCCGCAGATACTTTAATCACAACTGCTGACCCCGTACAAATCGCAAGTGCGCCCCACTGTTGAATTTGGCAGCCACCTCTGGTCCGGAGTCCCAAAATACTTGAAAAAATCTTGACTGAAGAAATGGGCGGTCCGTTTGATAGATTATCAAATTATCCTATCCTATTTTAACAAACGGATTTCAACCTTTAGAGCATAGGCGTCAGATGGTAATGTTGACTTTGTTCTACTGTTATTTCAATGGAAGATGCTCTGAGGAACAACCGTCATTGATCCCCTCGGCACCAGGGCCTAGTCGAGTACACGGTTGACATTTGTCGCATGAGCTCAACAGCCCGGCTGTGCAATGATTTGCCGGCTTCTGTGTTGTTTCCTCCCTCCTACTTCGTTTACTACCTCTCTTGCGAGACCCGTGTTCATTCCTTCCTCTCCTCAAAAAGTCTCTCCACATTCCTAAAGATGAGGGGAATTATTTTCCTCAGGGCCTCCTATGCTACACAGCTCTATCGGCACTCATACAATATCTTCTCATAGCATTGACTCTTAAACCATATAGAAATATAATACATCAATGTCTTGCCATGTCTTCCCGGGGCATTCTCGACTTTTTCTTCCATTCATTTGTACGAGATGCATTCTCCTCACACTTCTTTCTCTGTCCGTCCCCTCAACACGTTTCCAAGCTGTCTAAGCGACCCTCTTACGAGAGTTTCAACTAGTGGGAGCCAGTAGAACTACGTCATTTCTAATTTCGGACGATGTTGTATGGCTGAAGGAAGTCGAACGAAGATGGGCAAGACGGTGACTTTAAAATTCGTGGCTGTATCTGCACTCTGCGTATTATCTCGCACAGGTAGGTATATGTGCATTGGTGTCTTTAAGCCAGTCTTATTCACAAGAATAAACTAATATTTTCAATTCAACCAAAACCAAGTCCTCACCTCTTCTGTTGAATCTCGCTTTGTTGTGAGTTGCTATCCGGCGTAGCGCGTACCTTAACTAATTCTGAACGTCTCACATCAGTACCTTTAAGCCAATGTTATGTACTTTGGTATTTTATTGGCATTAGGACTTAATATTAAGATCAAAACAGTCGTGATTAGATTCCGTGCCGTTTGTCGGACACATAAAGGCACTGACAATGTCGTCAGTACCCCCGTGCTCCGTGCGGCCGGGACAGATTAATCCGCCAATTAGCGTCTGGGCCCGGCCACAGACGACATTGTTCGGCGCGCCCGCCGGCGAAATGCATCGCCGAATTCCGATCTTCCAATGACAAATTGGTGGCCTCTCTTGCCCCGGACTACCCGATTAGTTGTAGAACCATTACGGGGAGGTCAGGGAGCTGTCATTTGGACAGATAAAGCTTTGTATCACGTTAAGACCAACTGAAAACCTTAACTAATTTAACTCGCACGTAGACGATATGATTTTGCTCATAGACGATTATGGTGCGGATACATTGGCAAACCGAATCGCGAGCCGAGCTACGAATTACGGAAAAGAAATTAAGATGTTATATTATATTATACTGTTATATTATGTGTTCTTTCAGAGCCAACGTGATTAACAGTAATACGTTACATATAGTAATGAACATGAACGATAACCTACGTGGCAGAGTGGTAAACTCCTTGGTTCTCAACCCAGAGTTACGCAGCGAAAATAGAAATAACTTTACCCACATTTTACTATCACCGATAGAAATCATCAAAAACTCTTGAAAGGCGAGCTCTGGCATCATGAAAATCATCAATCAATCATTTTTTACGACTCCGTGGAACGTATCCATATTTATATCCATCTCATTTTATTTTAGGTACGTCAAATAACACACGAGAATCGCGTCAATGTTTTACTTTGATAAAATATATTTTTTAATTTAATCAACCGCCTTAATTTGCCATCAATCTTGCACAAATAAGCCTATTTGTGCCGAAGTTTCACACCCGGGGACGTCGCCACAACTTATTGTATTGTCGAGTGAGTCTAAAAATTCAAAACTTCACTTCAAATCTGTGTCAGAATTGACCCATCTAAAGAGCGACCTGCTAACTTACGGTAGATGACCATTTCTTGAAACCTTCAATGAGTTTACGCTACATACTAAATGTATCTAGAGTATTTTTATAACCAATTAGGCAATCTTATATAATCCGTTATGTTGTAATATTATAAACACGATTAAAATAAATATATTCGCCTAGCTTTTTCTTTTTGGAAATTATAGGATAACGCAACTTTTTCAATGTTTTTTTTACCTGTCAAAAAATAAGGCAAGAAGCCTAATTGTAACATTTATCAATCTCTAAATAGTATAAAACAAAGTTACTATTCGCGTCAGTCTTTTTGTGCGCTTAGTTCTTCTAAACTATGCAACGGAGTTTGATAGGGTTTTCACTATCTATTTATTTATTGTTTCTTTACATTGTATCTTTTATTATTTAGAATTGTTAACCTCACTAGGACAAGCCGCTGTGTTAAGGTTTATAATTTTAAGAAAATAATAAAATTAAAAATAGCACAAAGATTATATATTAAGAGAACAATGTGCATTAACGTTTATACGAATTGTGTACCTGCATGGTACCTATTAATCTAATTCCAATCAATTCATTACAGTATAATGAAGTAAACATATAGGGTGACCATGAAATACATTGATATTTAATTGAGAGAATAAATTTAACAACTATTATTTTAAAAAGGAAAGAAGAAAGAAAGAGTGAAAAAAAAATTACACTATATAAAGGAAAAGGATGAAATAAATTATATACTCAACATATTATGCCACAATTTAAAAGGACAAAGATGAAAGAATGCGAGTATGTTGGAAATCCTCGGATAGCACAAATAATTTAACATTCTTTTTAAATGTACACAAGGAATTTGACGACTTAATGTGATCTGAGAGGCTATTAAATAGAAGAGGAGCCTCGTACAAATAATGTCCAAATGAGGATTTAGGGTGAATTGTCATAAAGTTCAGACCAGAGCCAATTCTTGTAGTGCGAATTTGCTGCCTTCTTTTCGCAGAACTTATATTGTTAAAAAATCTGCACAGTGTTTTTGTGATAAATAGTTGTTTTGAATTCATTATATTACATTCCTTATAAAGTAACTGTATAGGATATCTAATTTTTTTCTTGTACATAACTTTTTCAGAATCAGTTTTTGGAAATATTAAGTTGTTCTATTACAGTCTTCAGGCAGGAACCCCAGCACTCTATATTATACGGAAGTTAGACACTGAATTACGGCAAAATAAACTATCATTTAGATAATTTCTTCCGGAAGGTTTATATATGTATATAATACATGGATAGTATATTTTTTGAAAGTAGAGAAAAGTTGAGCAACGCCGGGTAGCAACACGTCAGATAGTTGTTCAATAAGAAACACTAAAACCTTTTGTGGTAATGAAGAGTTATCGGAGCCGTTACGTTTTTACACAGTTAATTAAAAAGCCACCAGTCTCCATTGGTCTGCAAATACCCTTTTTAAAATCCTTCATCTCATAGCATTGTTACTGTTTTCGCTGCTGGAAATATTTCCACCCGCCGCCCGCGCCCGCCGAGCCATATTTAAAAACGCATAACACGCCGCACGGAACAAGTGTTTGTTCGCAATAATAAACCAGTTCCCGCAGACCGACCGCCAAATCCGCGCACTGTCAGGCGAAGCGACCATATTACCGTATTATTCGCCTTTCGCCGAAATCTACGTTATTTATAGGTTTTATCACGGTCTTACCCCAAGCTCGCTATGCACCCCTGTCCCCCTGTGTTTGTCCCGTTTCGGCGCTTGGTCGCCTTTTTATTTTGAATGTATCGGCCCAATCTATGCGCACAATGGGATAGACTCTGTACAGTGATTCACAACCTTTTTTATTACTATTATTTTCCATTAAGTATTTCCAGAATCATTTTTCAAAATTTTCACCGACTAACCATTAGTTTGACGTTTCATAATAAAATATATGTTTGAAATTTGACCGCGTTAAAACGGTTTCATTTGCGGCCAAATGGCAGAGAGGACCGCCACTCATCTCCATATTAGCACACACAAACATCATCTTCTGTTAATTCGACTTTTGACATGACCCGATTAAACATTTGATTCCTTTGACCCTGTCTTTCAAGAGCATCATCCTCCATCTCTTATGGCAAGTATTCATTTGCAATCCGTGCCTCGAATTACAGGGAAAGGAATGGAGCAAGTGCAAATGGCATCTTGCGTCATTTGCGGTTGCACTGTTCCTTTCCACGTAAGTTGTTGGGCAGTTCGGCTCGCGTATGTATCCCGGCCCTTATATTCTCCTGACAAGAATACATTTTTTACACATTTTAGCAAATCCTGTTTCGGTGGTGTACTAATATTGCGTAATTATTTTTTTTCACATATAAGTAGATATAATATTTAAAACAATGTTACTGAACGACTGTAGCTACCACCTATACTTATGGGAAATACCACCGATCCAAGAACCTTTAAATTTCACCTAATATGAAATATTTAAGGAAAGTGAATAATGGATGTGTTAAAATATGTTTTGTTCTGTAGTTATTTAAAATAATATTATGATAAACATTCTTTATTCCAACTCTCTTCTTTCCTTCGTTTTTTAACACACTTAAACACTCTAAAATTTAAATTAATAATTAATTCAGGTATGTGTAATTTAAGTAAGTGTAATTCTCTCCATGTGTAATTTCGTCCGTGCGTAACTCTGGCAGAGTAATATTGGTACGTGAAAATCACGCCTATATAATTTCATCACGTGACCTTACCATATACCTACATATTATAATATCACGTTTGGTATTCAAGTTTTACTTCAAAAAGTTGGTCACAGTAAACATGATGTTGGACCACGGGTTGCGCATCCCTAGGAAAGAGATTTTTTATATATGTACATTCGGTACAGCACATAGGGTGAAAACGTTCGCTACACACCCGATATCACTTCCCCACTTCATTATGCGAGGTTTTTGCTATATTTTTGTTTTGGTTTTTAATCAATTCCCTTTTTGGTACACGGACATGTATTATTAACGGCAGTACGTTAAGTGGTTTTGCCCATTTAAGTGATTTGATTTACGTGCTATAATTTGGTTAAAAGGACAAATTTTGCACCCATTCGTAAGTGCTTGTAATAAAATGTTTTTGTGTGAACATTGTTTCTTTATATTACTTTACTTGTACATTATTGCTAGTTTTAATTTGCTTACAACCATATGCGACTTTAAATAAAGTTGACTTACAATATGTATTTAATCACCAGATGAATATGATTTGACATTAACTTATCAAGTTATCAAATCCCCAAGATCTAATCTAAGATGAATAATAAATTAAATTTTCGCTTTTTTTTCATCCAAAAACTGTTTCGGTGACCGCTTACATTATCGCAAGCAATTCGGTGACTAGTAAATAAATACATAGTGCTTATTTACTAGTACTCGGTGTCGAGTAAATGCATTTTATTATCTTTCAGTGCATCTTGAGAAGTGATCAAGGAAACCCGCCCTTATTATAGATCCAATTCTAATGGATGTTTTACACGATGCCTTTTTTCCTCCAGTTTTCGTACGGGTTGTTTTTTCATATGGATTCGGGATAAAAAAAGGACTTATTCGTACTGATTTAAGATGGCGGAAATTATTTGACATCTGTTGTCTGCCATTCTTTTGCGTAACTATAATGTGGAACTACATATATGTTGCAAGCTTATTTTGTTTTATTAAAATATTGACAAGAGGAATAATACATATAAAAATAATGTATTTATTGCTGATTTTGAACATTTATTTCCTTTCAGCTTTGAATTTCACGGGTATTTTTTATGTTTTGTTGACAGAGGCAACAGACAAATGACAGATAATGCTTTCATGTGATCTATGGTTACGTTCAAGGTGCTGCCATTTTTTTGACGATTTAGTTCTGTTCCATATTTTTACTTCTTTTTAATGACAACTATCTATATAATGAAATCGTAAGTATGAAAATAGTGATCGCCTAAAGCAAAGATTGGCCATATTTTTAATTTATTAAACTTAATATAGATCCACTTCGTGTGTTCTAATATAAACATAGGCACATTTAAAAAGATTATCTACCCTTTGCTTATTACTAATAATTACATAAATAATTTAAATATTTTCTTTAAATAAGCTTTATCTAGGTACATTTTTAATTTCACTGGAACCAAGCCATACATTTGGATGCCTTTATTAGTAAACAATTGTGTGTTTTTGTTTTGTTCAAATGACAATGTTTTCTTTCTGACTTGTATGGTATATGTTGAAGTCTTTATTGTAATATATTTTGTCTCTAAAGTAAGTTGGTATAAATACATACGGATCCCGATATAGTTTCCATATGGGGATCGGTATAAAAAAAGGATCGTATAAAAACACCATTAGAAGCGGATCTATTTAATATACAACTTGATTCTAAAGTGAAAGTAAATAAGCAAATATCTGTTGGTGGTATTAACTAAGGGTTCTTAATGGAATTCCCTTTCATCGCCGCGTGTATAAGTGTGGCTTGTGCGCAGTGTAATCCGGGCCACGGAGGACAAGGTTCCCAGTTCCCATCCCGGGATCGGCACCTCTCCTCTCACTTCCTCCGGGGGCCTATCATAGTCTAGTCGCCGGTCGGCGGAGCGTTTAATTGAATCCGCGTCAAACGCTGCTAATTCCATTAGTAATCCCGCTGTCCGGCCGGCCGCCTCTCGAATATATACCGGAATTAATTTACAGCTAGGCCTCTCAGGCCGCATCGTGCATGTAAGTACTAACTCTTCACTCCTGGCACGAGTGAGACATACCGCCGTCCACTCCTTAGCCGCCTTCGTACATGTTTGATTTAGATTGCTGCTTTCTGAGGTTTGACCAGATTTACCAGTGCTCTTGAGGAAACGACTGAATTCATTCGTACCTACGTAACGACATTTCTATGGTTCGAATAGATTCACTGGTCTCTGGATTAGTAGAGTGGTAATGCGCTTAACTTTTCTAAGGTTTTATCAGATTTACCAGTGCTTTTGAGGAAACGACTGAATTCATTCGCACCTACGTAACCACCTTTCTAAGGTTCGAATCATATAATACAGAATAACACAAGAAGCGCCTTGTGGGCGTGCCCAATTTGGGCCTATATTTCCATACGAAACTGTGTTTGACCATGATTACGAAATTCAATTGGGATGGCGATAAATAATTTCAGGCAAGTTGAAGAGAGAAATCGTGCTAAATGGTCTGGGACCAAAATGTACTAAGTCAGTGACAAATTTGTTTCCATTCAAGTTTGTATTTAAGGTACTTCTAGTTTTCTTCTTTGTTCTATAGTTCGAATAGATTCAGTAGATCGGTAATGCGCTGAATCTTTCTAAGGCTAGCATTACACTTGTAAGTTTTTTCGTAAATTTACGACTTCTAGCCAATGGGCATATTGCATTTTTAAAATCCAATACGCCCATTGGCTAGAAGTCGTAAATTTACGAAAAAACTTACAAGTGTAATGCTAGCCTAAGGTTTGGCCAGATTTTCTTGTGCTCTTAATTTTTCGACTGAATTCGCACCCACCTTTCTAAGGTACTGGATTCACTGGTTTCCGCGTAGGGTGTTAATGTACTTAACCTTATAGAGCTTATTGGATTGGTTTGTTTTGAAGGGGAGATTAATTATTACTTCATTCGGGTGTCTTATTATGAAACCTATCCCTGCTACCCTGTACGGCTTCCGGTGTTTATTCATCGTTGGCATTTACCTTAATCGACTTGTGATTACTCCTTCTTACTTTTACTTTTTCATCCACATACCTACCGACTATTCTTATTATATCTGTTTTTACTTTTACCCTCTTGTCCTATTTCACCAATGTTTTTAAAAAAATAATTTTACAAATAACAATTTTTGTAATTTTTTCAACTACCATATTATGCTTTATTCAAGTTCGTATTATGATAGTCGTATATGATTTAGATATGATGGAAGAACCAGGAAAATAATATTTTGTATAAACAAATAATAAAACACAAGGGAAAAGAACATTTTATGAAAAAAATATACATTATAAATATTAACGTCAATACTTCCTACTCCTAAATGTAAAAAACAATAGGACAGTTCAACCATGAATATCTCGGAGTTAAATTTTTTAATTCATTACCAGAAAAAATTAGAAACATGAATGTAAATATAAACGAATTCAAAAGCCACCTTAAAAAGTATTCCGAACACTTGAACTGAATCATATCAAATTTAAACCAAAATAACAACACCCCCCATACACACAAGCCTTGCTTATTTATGGGGGTACATCAAATACTTATATTATATTATATAATTAAAAACTGTATTATATTATGTAATGTCAAAAAAATATGTATATTTACCATAATAGAATTAAATATAAATATTAAACTCTATTTTAAATACGATTAAACTATAAAATAAAGATTAAACTATATATTAAAAATTGAAAAGTAACCAATTATTTTACATCAAAATTTTTGAATGCAGGTTAATCATGGTAGGTACCTATCTAGAAGAATAAATGTTTACGGTCGTATTGTCACATTTGAATTTAAAAATATAATTTCTTTTTCGTCTTGTAAATTCTCACACCTGTTTTATTATTCGATTTCCGTAATTTTTTTTATTAAATAATTTTTATTATTTTCTTGTGTTGCAAGTATGGAATATTACGTAAGATATCCCCAGTGGTAAATGATCACGTAGGAGAGTAGCTCATGATAAAGCGATGATAAAACATTCCGTCGACCCCCGACATTCAGCAGAGTAGAGGAGTCGAGTGGTCGGTCGGGAGAGAGGCTGTCTGTACCGTTGGTTGGTTTGTTGGTTGCTCCGCTGGTTGGGAAAGCGCCCGGCGCGAACGAACTCTGCGTCAACTCAACTGACTGAACCAGCATGTCGTGCATCGAAATGCGACGAGTAATAAATCGGAGAAATCGTGAATGTCATTAAAATGTGTGTACCTCCAACGGGAGAATGGCGTTCGATCTTTTAGAAAGTAGCCAGTTCTGTTGCCACCGACCTGCCCGAGATACGCTTCGAACCGTTAATTGAACTAACATTCAGTATTAAATGTTCCTACACGGAAACTTGTCAGACGCTCTAATAACGATTAAATTTATCACAGCCTTACATGATTCCAAGCTATTGCTGTGTATGTACGACCAATTACACGTTTTCTGATATTGTAGAACTCTCGCCAGTACAATCTAATTGAACATAAATAATTATTACTTTCAAAGTGCTAATGTGCTGATAGATAATATAATTATTGTTACGGACTTGTTGTAAACAGGATATTTGATTGAACCATAAACTTTCGGACGGCAATAAATTGCTTAATTTACATGTTAAAGCTTCTTGACACCTCAAGAAAACAATAACACTTCTTTTTGAAATATCACCTCGAGGGTGTTTTATAAAGTTATAAATTAACTATACGCTTTTAAAGCCGTTACTTATTAAATATTGAAGCTATATTAATAAAATTCAAATAATAAAATAGAAGACACACATAAACTGTGACAGACCACGCTATAAGCGCACTGTATTTTCATGGCTTTGCTTATTTAAGCATATCGCTCGCCATACATTCCCATTGCTAGTGTATAGCGAGCGATATGCTGAAATAAGCCAAGCCATGATGCGTATAGCGTAATGTGTCGCCTATCTAAAGATTAGATTTTATATAGGTACTTAGATTAAATTTGTTATATTTACAGATCCTTGAACAAACTGTCAAGGAATAAAGAATATAAAACAGAAATTTAAAACTTCTGCAAATTAATAAAAATATTATATTATTTTTGCTTTGGGCTTGTCTGAAGTTAGGTTTTCAACTCTATTATCATCGAGAATTTTTTCGTATTTTGTATTTTTATCAGTTCTAGAATGATAGTTCATATTTTATATAACATCGGAAAAAATCATGTTGAGTAAAAAAATTATATGATGAAACTTTCCATATTAATTTAGTTTGCATATCTTTTTTTTTACTCTTCAATCATTTATATCGTTCCACCTCTTTGTTCCAACACTCCCTACGATCACAGCTTGCGTGCAATACGAATCGGCAGCAATCTTCATACAAAAGGTGCCGGGTAAACACAGTATGAGTATTCAGAATACGAATCACTGGTCACCGTTCAACAGCGGCGCTCTGGCCATCTCGCAGAAGAAAGGAGTCAGGAATTTAGTGCCTGATCGCGCGTGTGAACAGCGCTGTGTGCACCAACTTCAAAAAGGCACTAAAAACTAAACGATAATCACTCCCCTTTGGAACAGTAAACGAACGAGATTTATCGGTTTATTGGTATTTAATGCTGTGATGTAATTATTTATTATTTCATTTATCTTGTCTTGTGGTTTCCCTAAGGATATAAGTCACATTTGGGTATGCTGTAGGGAGAGTTTTCTAAGCAGAGGAAGAAATTAAGTTAGTTAGGAGGAGTTAGGTCTTTTAGATGTTGATGTTGTACGACGGTGAACACATGATCGAGTCGTTAAAATTATCCGATTTCATTTGGCATCTGTGTACCGGTGCCGAAAGGATCATTGACGCCAGTTCCCCATTTTTAATTTAAATAGATACCGGTCAAACAGATACAAGGCGATGCCATACGTAGTAATGCAAAATCATGTGTTTTTGGTTTGAAAATTTGGTCGCCTAGAAATGTTTCAGATGCTTTAATTAAATACTGCGAGTAGAATACATCTTGGCCTTTGAAATAATCGAGTAGTTTTTAGATAAGTCTTTTAATAAGCCCAGAAAAAAATAATGTATAAGGCCTATGAAAACTGCTTTAAAGTTCAAAATCTCCTACTTACGAACCCATTTTCGGTTATGATTTTATTTTATAATGTGGCAAATTAAGTTATTTATATAATGATCGAAAAAAAAAAAAATATTTATGCCTGAACATCCACAAAAAAAATAAAAGGCACTTTTTAGCCATGTTTTTTTCTTGGATAAATCAAAACAGGCGGATGGTGTTAATCAGGAATTTAAACCTTATCGCCATTTACCTAAGGGGTGTTATTGATAGCGGCTCGATTTAAAATATTACACGACATAGTGCATCGCCTTAAGTATTAATCTATACTGTAATACAAATAGGGTAGGCAATCGTAAACCTGTTCGATCAGAAATACATACCTACATTTATTCTTACTAAAATTAATTTTTCTTTTTATTGTACTCGTTATAATTTAATACGAACCCCTGAGCTTTATTCATACATTATGTCACTTCGATGGCAGACATCAGATACATTATGTCACTTCGATGGCAGACATCAGATACATTATGTCACTTCGATGGCAGACATCAGATACATTATGTCACTTCGATGGCAGACATCAGATACATTATCTTCCCTGGTATTCCTTGTAGTAGGTACCCTCGGTCCCGATGCAAACGTGAGCCTGTGTTATTCTCGCTCTGCATAGCGCATAGTCAATGGCCATGATGTATCTTACATGTTGAGCGTATAGTGATTCGTGACAAGAAAAGACTGATAATATTGCCTGAGTTATGAGGTCTTCGCCGGGCGGTTCTTGAGCGTGAGTCAGGCGGTACTCTCAGTCGTTAAATATGTACACAAGTATAATATGTTTATCATAGTCATCATACATAGTACATATATATCCATCTTACGAGCAGGGTTGCCAATACATATGTTTTAAAGATCCCACAATAATTGTTCATATTCCCCACCAGTTCCTTTACCTCCAAAATGAAACAAAATTCTATTGAAATAAGTATTTTTTTTTTACTATTTAGTCATTTTCAGTTTTTTTTCTTACACTACATTCTCACAATTATTTTTCAATATTGTTGGATAATCAAGAAATACCCAGAATCCCCGCATTTTCCCCCAAAAAGTTTCTCACCGCAAAATACCAATTCTTGAAAAATCTTAGAAATTCCCCGCAATTTGTAGAAACTTCTATTGATTTGGCAACCCTGCTTAACTTAAATAAATATAAATATTTTACTTTATTTAAATTATTGAACAGATTAATCATCCATTTACTGTACAAGATTGTTTTTAAATATTTCTAATATTTGGGAAGATATGACAAAAAAGTAATATTAAATATTATATCTACTGTTTTGGAACTTTCATTCAATAACATCATTCCTTTTGTCATGCAATGCTGTGCTGGAACATCTGTTCTGCCATGCGGTATCTTGAACAAGTCTTGGTGACGACTATTCGCAAGCAACGTTTCGATTCTGAATGAAGCTCTTTCGCCTGGGCAATACTGAGAGTATCTAAAACCCATACAACATAATGTATTATACCCATTGCGATGAAATTCCACCAAGTACTCACTAACAGTTGAAAAAATACAAATGAATTTATGTAACATAATGTATAATATGTATAAACCATTTCAATTCATTACAATTTGATTGTCGTGTCGCTTTTTATAGTATTTTTTTTGAGAAAATGCCTCGAGGGCGTTTAGATATACATTGTAATGTAGAATCTGATAGTATTAATATAATATAATATGGTAGGAGTGATTTAGACTTTAAATATTGACAAAATAAATATTATCCATGCAAATCCAATAAGCCATTATTACCGTGTATTATGCTTACTCCTCGAAATCCTTTGAAATCCTAATCTATTTTACTGTAATAATTTGTATCTATGAACTAATGACGTATTTATTATTACTAATTGCGACAACCATGTAATCAAAACAATTGAAAATCATACATGCAATGCAGTTTATGAATGTGACATTGTATTCAATGTGACACATTATTATATTCAGATAAATTATCTACATACTAAAAAACTTATGCCGGTAATTTGAAAGCCATTTTCTAACGAAATATAATATTATTTGTTGGCGATGAGCATAAAATGTTAGTTTTGTTACAAAAGTCCTTTGCAAAGATATTGTGTATTACGGTATTGCCTATCGATAAAAGTTTTTTTTGAAATTCAAAATTTCATACCTAAAAGAAAATAACCCAGTATAAAAACGTCTCCCGCATGATGCCTGAAGTTTATAATTTTCTTAAGAAGTTGAAAAATTTAACCAATGGGGTGCAAAAGTTTATCAAAAATATATCTAATCCCGCACTTCGCCTAAAATTGAGTAATTTTAACAAATTTACCTTATTTCCTAATTTAGAGTCAATTTTGCAGAGAACGACCAATCAAACAGAGTCTAAAACTTTTTTTTTATTTTCAAGTGACTAACAATACTATATTTGACAATTTTTTTGTCTTGACATGATTAAAAGAAAAAAAAATTGACCTCTTGCGGGAGATTTACATGTATTTCAATCGAGCCAATTTTTGTCGTATATGTGGGTACGTAGAAACAACTTTTTACCAACTTTGAAATACCAAAAATAGTTTTTTCGATAAACCTTATTGTGTATGTAACAAATATGTCCCTATGTGTATTTTGTTGGAGAATTTGTAAAAAAACTGTAAATCTTCAACGTTCCTTACCATTAGTAGTAGTAATTTTTCTAAAGTCTGTCAATCTAAAACGTTAATAAAATCCTCTAAGAAAGCTCGGTTTTATTCTAATCGGTTTCAATCTGAAATATTGTGTATGGTTATGGTTACTTTTATTTATGTGTATTAGTATTTTGACTTTCTTCGAATTCGTTTACAATCAGAGTAATGTTAATCAAAAGAACGTGCAAGTTATCAGTAATAAACAATAATAGTACACCTAACACGATTTTTACAAGATTTCTAGGTGAAAACAGCACCGTGCCTGCCCTACAAAAAACATATAAAACAAGTAATAATGGACCTGCCACTGTGAACTCCTTTGTTTTTTCAGTTTCTCTTACCTGCGTATTTAATAAGGGGAGATGTTACAACGGATCTATCAAGCAGTAAACATATTTTCTGGCACTTTGTATAACACATCCTGTCCATCATAAATCAGGCATAGTTTTATTTATACGTATTTTATGTTTCAGTCCCAGCGGAGAAGTCCTGTGCTCTATGGAGCACGTGCGGCAATACTTGCAAAGTGCAGGCACGTGCAAGTGTGGCCTGGACTGCCCGCTGAAGCCGGAGGTGACCTTCAACTTCGATCCCAAGGTCAGTTCCACCCTATATACTATAATAACATCCCAATGACCTTAATTTCCTCTTAGAACAAAGCCATGTGGATCTTAAGAAACATGCGTTTCATTATAATTGTGGTCTTACCCCTGTATATAACCTTTTTCTCCATTCCATCCATTATACATTTTTCTGTTACACACGTCGTTTATGAGAAAGCTATTACAACGGTGCTATCTCCCTCCTCAAAAACCTCACTCGGTATGAAAAAGTTACATGTCCGACCATCAATCAATCAAGAAATGTAGAAAACATCATATCATGTTTGACCTTGTACTTCTTTCGTTTTTCTCTGTTTCGTCGTATCAACAGAATTTTCACAAATGTAATAGTAATTTTACCTGTTGTGCTCCACATTATCAATACTATTTTAACCTTAGGAGAATTATGCATCCTAATTTTACTAACTAATCGGCACCCAATTTTCAAACAGGTGTGGATCGACACATAGTATGAACGCCACGTATTCTATTATTCTCACTGTTGACATAACCTGAATCGAGTACTTGTTTCGATTGATCGAGTCATATCTTCTTGTGGGGTCATCAGTCCTTGGCTGCTTCTTTCTTTCACTCACTCGTCATCTTTTCTTGATACTCTTTTCTCGGTCCACTCGATTTACATGTCCATGTTATCTAAACATCCAATCGATGCATCGTCCTCATATTATTTCTTGTTCATCATTAATCATTACGCTTACGTCTCACGCAAAATACAGTCGTTCATTGTTTTACCATTTACACGCCTGAAAGATCTCAATTCTACTGCATCCGGTCAATTTTACCGCATAAAATAACAGAAATCCTTACCGATATCGTATCAACGTGTTATCAATAAATGCACTACCTACGATACAATGCAATGTATCGAACTAAGGGCTTTATGCGAAAAGGCTTGTTTCCATGCTCATACCTAAAATAATCTTTTTCTGACTTCACTAAACAAAACAGCGTCCAAATCCAGGTGGCAGTTTTGTTTTCAATGGAATCATTCTTCCTTTGTGTCGAGAACACAGATGCATACAAAATTACAAGTCAATATACGAATGACCTCGCGTATTCTGGTTCTGAATAGCCTTTTATAAATACGGAGACGGCTCGAACTGCCGAATAAAAGGATTGATCCTGAGCCTGAGGATTCAGACCATTCGCACGTGTGATGTTCGAATAACGAAACCGTTCATTCCAAATTAACTAGGCTTTAAGACCGCCAAATGGTGTTCTGAGAACGAAAACCTCGTCGAGTGTGCTTTTGTAACGCATGCCTACATCTCCGCATCCTTCAAATCCTTGAAGTACGCTAAAAGAGGAAACCCAGTTGCCTTTTGTAGTTGTTAAGGCTTAAGAAATCTGCTGAAGCACTTGGCAACTTTGGTATGTAAATACGTAAGAGGGACTTTTGATACAATTCATTTGCTCGGTTGATTTTACTAACAAACCTCAAATGAATTCGTATTTAAAATCCCTTCAATGCTATATTCTGTTCCTTTGTGATTTATTCGTGTACAAAGTTTACTTTTTATATCTGTTTATTGCCATTGTGGAAACCTTATTTATACTTAGTAGATTAATAGATTCAAAAGGGGGTGTGATGTGTTTATCAATTGGAGCCGTAACGTGACTATTTTTTCAAACTTTCATGATCTTTTAGGGCTCAAAATATTTGGTTTATATTTTTAAAGTCAAAAAGAATCTTATTTTTGTAAGAGTAATTATGGAACCCTTTCAATACGCTGCTTCTTATTCTTGTTCTGGTCTATCTATTATCTATCCGATCGGGGGTTGGCTATCATCGCTATATTTTCCCTGCAGGCTGCAGCCCAGAACAACCTGATATATTATTTATATATAAATGTTTATCCTTTTTTTTTAAACAACTATATTTATTATATTACATAGGTAGTTGTACTATGCCTGTCTCATTAGGAAATCCTGTGTTGAGTGCAGGCGCAGTTTATAACAAAAATACCAACACAACGTTTGTACATTAAAAATAACAACATCATATGACATTAAAAATAAAAGACAAACAGCATCGAACCATTGGAAACACATACACATACAGGTTTTTATAAGATCGTTTTTGTTTGAACTGTCTTGGCTGATGATCCAAGACTTTGTGTCTAATTTATATTGAGAATAATTTGTGTTCTGTCTAATCAATGGCCAGTGGAAGTGAAAGTTTTGTCGCAAAGTATTTAAAATTTAATTGGCTAAAAGATGCCTTTTGGATCTAGTATCACGAGCAGTTTGGATATTATCAAGGTAGAAGAGGTACGTCGCACAGTGGGCTGAAGCATTAAAATGAATCATCAACATAAAAAAGCTTTTTTTTCAACTTGAGGATTTAAAAAAAAAAATCGCAAATTGCGCCACAATACGAAGTATGTCAAAAAAATACAAATAAATAGTAGTATATCTGTGTTTAAGGATAGAATGGCCAACCTTATGATTCCAGAGATAGCCTCATTCAAGTCAGTGCCATACAAATTTTTCTTAAAAAAATGATAACTCCTTCATTTGTACACGCAATTGCTTCGTACGAAATTCTAAAGCATACTAATGATCAGCAGAATCCATTTCTAGCCAAAAAAATACCCTTGAAAATTCAAGTCTCTATGTCTATGAAAGGCGATTTTCAGCCCACTGTGCGTCGGTACATTTTTGGTGTAAAGTTGCTAGTATCCAATACACAGATGAGTAGTTTTAGAATAATCTTTAAATTTAGTTTCTGACCTATAAAGAATGAATCATTGGCGGCAGCATTAGCTCCACCTCAGGCTTAAATACCAATACTCGATTAAAGATTGACATATTTTGCATAAACTAGCCAAAAAACCTTTTGTTCTGCATGATCGCGAAAATGAACAGGGATGTCACAATTGACTAAATCTACGTCAGTGATAACGATGGCCTTCATCGTCCCCAAATGTATTTTGGAGTAAATGCATTATTATCAATCCGAATCATCACACGCACCTTATCAATTTGCGGAAGGCAAAACATACACTGAACTTACGTATTCCGACATAATTTTATAATATGACCCCAAGTTTTCCTGGCATTGTTGTGCCAATAGCCAGGTGTATGCTGAATAAAAGCATGATTCATATATTATTTTGTACTCTGCAAGTCCGCACGCAGACACCTGATAAAAACTATTGCTTGTAAATATTTATTTAAAGACATCTGTCCTATATTTTGCTAGCATCATACTGATTTCTGATTACATGCTCAATCGATACCACTACACGCTTTTTATATGTTCTTATTTGAATACCGCACAAGAGTCTCAACTGCTCCCAACCATCTGGAGCCAGTGAGACTACGGCATCCCCATTTGGGGTGTGTTGTGATGCTGAAGATAGTGGGAAGGGAGGAAGGTGAGGGAGTACCTGGCTATTCAGATCTGGTCAAAAAACACGGCTAAAGCCATTTCAAGCAACGTTTCAATTCTGAATGGTGGTCTTACACCAGTGCGATACTGAGAGTATCTTCCACTTTGGAAGGTGCCGCAAGTATACTTTATATTATTTTAATGAATAAATTGTGAAATGACTCAAATTAATTTTACTTGCTCAAGCCGCGATTTGAACCCGCGACTTTCAGCTTTGCTAGTCGAGAGCTTACCCCTCGAACACGGAGGCCGTCAAAGACTTATTCTTGCATAACAATGATTGGCTTCACAGGGATATGTATACGGGGTATATAAAATGTTAAACATGCACAATAGAGAATAAGTATGAATTATTTATCAAAATGTTAACGCATATTTGCAGAAATCATGAAGGACTAGAGAGAATGAAATAAGCTTTCGTAGATATCTGATTTATCGGATTTCAAACTTTGGCATTTATTGTTTCGTCTATTAAATTGTCACATAAATATTTTGTGACAAGTGCAGTTCTTGCCTATTTGGGTTATTTTGTCTATGGTGTTTTTTTTGTGAAGTTTGGCAATATTTTTTGAGGAAGAAAAGATAGTTTTGTTTATGGTCACTTCCTCCCCGTCAGCTTGGGCTAGCTGCACGGTGAATTAGTCACTCGCCATTTAAGGTTTTTTAATCTGAGTTAATCATGTGATTAGAAGTTGTTCTTATCTTTTAAAAAGGGCGTGGGGTGTTTTTCCTAACACGAATAGTTCGTGTAGGTTTTTATTTTTAGTGGAGGTTATGGAACCCCGCATTTTTCGGTGATGGCCGGTGCTCATGTTTGTAGTTTTTGTGTTTTGGACTTGAAATCGTCAAGAGTTTGGTCCTAGCTGTGGCTAGAATATTAGGTATGGCTGTTTAACCCCGCGTCGCGAAGTCACGGATTGCTGTTCCCGAAGTCCGTAAGACGAGTCTGGTTGGATTCCACGTGCTACTCGGATGAAGATTCTACAGGCGCTCGTTGAAGGAGTTGCGCCCTCCTGTCTCCCCTAAGTGAAGGATGTCCTGGCTTCCCTGGATTCCACGCCGTCCCCGGTAGATCCGTGGTTCCGTCACGGGTCCGTTCCCCTCTAGCGGAGTCAAGTTTTCGTTCGCCATCCGTTGTTTTTCCTACGATTCTCGGCCACGTAAAGTGACGTGATTCATTAGACGTTAAAATATTTTAAAAAAATAATCATTTGTTTTTGAATATTCGTACCCACATACACATTTACGAGAGTTATTTCCACATAGATAAATTTAAAAATCGGTCGCTTGATGCCAAAGTTGGTGATTTTAATGTAAATCAATCACACAATGTGGTTTTTAGGCTAGGGCTCGAATTAAATCCCTAAAAAAAATGTTTGTTGTGTAATTTATGCACGATGAGGCGCAGTTCTCACGAACAACTCCCGAACGTTGTAAACAATGTGCATTTAAGAAACCTTTTTAGCATCTTGTTATGTTTTTATGTTCGTATTCTTCGTAGTGCCAAGGTAGCGTAACTAATATTTAACAAAAAAACAACATGCTGAATCTCGCCAGTTTCCCCAAAATAACACGTACAGAATGAATATATTATTTGCCAAGCGTCAAAAATCCCCGCCTTTTTAAAATTAACGCCAAAGCTTGCGTAGGATATTTAGCATCGCGTTTCACTGGTAATGGAGGGCCGCAAATTAATTAAACAAGTTTTAATCAAATTGTGTCCATCTGAATATTTTTGAATTGCAAAAGTCGGTTTATTTAGTTTGATGGGTTCCTAATTAAATATTATTTGTTCTCATTAGCGAATTTTAATACAGAGCGTTGGTGTTGGATACTTATATTAGCCTGGTTAATTTTATGCAACTGAAAGGTTTATTTTCTACTTCGGTACTTACACTATAATATTGTAGTACACAACGCTATATATGAATATATTATTGACTGAGCATAGCGAAGTCCTGTTTTAAATCGACCATTTGGCATTTCATCTGATTGTAAATTTGTTTGTTACGTTCAGGTTCCGGTTCAAGATGTTGGATACTACATTTATTTCACGCCAGAGTTCGCATGATCGTGGTTTCTAATGCGACAGCGGAATAATCAGTATTATTGTACTTACCGGTCTGAAGAAAGTTTGTTTCTTTGTCATTGAGATGGTAACATTTATTTAGAGAAATCGTATTATTCCTTATTTGAAATAAAAAATGTTATATAATATTTATGGTTTATAATTAAGTAGGCAAGTATTTAAGTACACCTTACAAATCTAATGATTTCAGAGAAAATTTTCGTTCTGATTTTTTCAATATCCCTATTCCCATATTAGAAATGTAGTTTTTTTGACGCGAGATCTGCTTTGCACAGAAATACTACTATTATTTTCTCTTACTCAGTTATTCTTGGGGTATTGGGTATTAAAAAATGTGATTGTACGAGTACCTTTTTTGCTTCATATACTTTGTTCCTATTAATATTCCTTCAATGTGATCTAATTCGTCTGTCGGTAATTAAGGTTAGCCTATGTACATTTATGTAGAGTAAGTAGGTCTGTTTGTGAGAATGAAGAGGTGTTTACGTTGACTCTGAGCGCAGTCCCGAGAGGAGGTATGCATTATTTATTTTACTGCCACCTCCCAACAATTCTTATATACCCTGCAAAATATATACACACACATTGTTTACAAACGCCTTTTGGGTATGGCATCTTATCTTTGATTTATTTTAAACTTTCAATTATGTAAGGTTGTAAAATGAGATTTAATAACAATTATTATGATGTTTTTTTTTTAATTCAGCTGAACAGATCGGTGAGTCTCTGCCTGCCATATTTACACAATAAAAAATGAATGCATGATAATTAAATTAAATAGTTTACATATTTAGCACTTGTACTACGGTAGCTTGAGGGAAATTCTCTGTGTATGGTGTAGAAGCGATGGGCGATAGCCTGGATGAGACTGTTTTCCGATTTCCGGATTTTTCGGCTACTTTGTGGCTCACCAAAGCAGCAAACCCATACACCCTTCCCTCTGCGAGGCGCTGCATCGCTAAGGGAGGCTGAAGTTCAATACATTTTGTTTTGCACTTATGCGTAAATCATTCACAAGAAGAAAGATTTGCGATTTTACTGTTTTTAACCGGCATCTGTTTCTCTTTGCATGTTCATGCTCGGAAAACTACCTTTTCCCAATTTGCTTATCTTGATTCCCGACACAACCTGTTTTCCGTCCCCTGTTCCATTCAAAAGACACTATCCTGTAACTATTGTATGTGATGAAAAATGAAAATGCTCCATTCATTTCTGTAGAGCCGTGCGGACGCTGCATTCAATGTTACAGAACGTCCGTGTACATTTCGGCTCTGCATTGTCCTGCCTGTTTGCACTGCGAATTGCTGTAACGCCCGCCGTGTCAGTCCGCCGGGATTTCGCTATGGGGAGTGTTTTGTCCTTGGCAGCTACGTACACTTGTCCAACGTATATTACACGTTCCCATCCTGATACATGCTACAATGCTACACGGTACACGAAAGTGCCTGCTGAATATGCATTAGAACCGTATTCTTACGCTATTATAGGATGCGGTGGGAATAAACTGTCTGATTGAAATAAAACATGTTATGGCTTAATGAATTTATCGTTTCAATGAAGTAATTATATTGCTCGTTGGGTAGGTAATGGGGTGTTTGCATGACAAGACTTAAATTCAACGGTTGCGGTAGCGAAAGGAAAACGGAAACGTATCGAATTAAATATTACACTTGCATGTTTCTTTTAAAAACTGATAAACACAGTCTTGCTTGGCTTTCAAAATGAAACATGATGAGGACTTGGATTTGGTTCACTACCCACATACTACTTACTCCGTTTTCAGCATCAGCCATGCTAAGTTTAGAGGTCTGTGCTCTAAATCTTGTAGGTGTAATGTTTCATAAACAAATGTTCTTCAAATCTGGAACCAGATAGTAATAGGTTTTCACTTAAGTGTCTTAATAATTAATATCCCATGGGGATCGGATGGTGGGAGGAAATCGAAGAAATCATAGTTAAAATACGTTACACAGAAACCGGACATAGTCTATGTTAATCTTATTTATTTATTTTTTATTTATTAAGTTAAGTTTACATTTCACTTTCTTAACTTAAATAAGTACATACAAGTAGTTTTCTAATTTTTTATGATAACTTAAGATACAAAAGTTTTTTTAAAAAACATTTATACTCTCCGTTTTAAGGTTATCTGGAAGGAGATTGTATATTTGTACACCCTCGTGGCCAGTGCCTCTTTGGCCACTTTCAGTCCTTACAGTATTTGTGTACAATTTGTTATGTTGCCTAATATAATGTTCGTGTACTTGTGACGTTTGTTTAAATTTTGTGTCTGTGTGTATAAGTCCATTTTGGATTTTTGTAGATTAGGAGGCATATGTTGTATTCGTACAATTTTCTTATTTTCAAGAGTTTCATTTCCTGATATAGTTTTTTTGTGGGAGTGTCCGGGTTAAAATTGAAGAGTTTTTTAATAACTTTGTTCTGTATTGTTTGTAAATCATTTACGTATGTAATGTATGTGTTTCCCCATATTTCTATTAAATAATTTAGATGGGACTGGATTAAACTAAAGGATAAGCCCCTCTTTACCTCTGTTGGTAGGAGATGGGCAATTGTACCAAATACACCAATTAGTGGGATGATTTTTGATTTTAATTTTTCTACGTGTTGTTTAAATGTCAGATGTTTATCAATATGTAAGCCAAGGTATTTTTCGCTGTCTAGAATAAGAAGGTCCCTTTCTTCTATTTGTAAAGGTTTATGCCACGGTATTATTATTTTAGGATCATGTAGCCGGTTTTATTAATATTTATTGTTAATATATTTTTTATTAGCCAACTGCTTAGTATATTAAGATCCTTTTGAGATTGTTCTAACAGAGTTTCTAAGTTTTTTTCCGAAGTAAAATATTGCAGTGTCATCTGCGTACAGAAATATTAATATTAAAATCACCCACACTTTGAAAGCTTGTTTACTAGATTTTAATTTATTTTTGATTTTGCAATCCCGAAATGTGAAGGCTGGTTCATATGTGACGCCGGGAATTCGGTCGGTGGTTGGTATTTCAATTAAATAAACCAATAACCGGGTGACTAACGACGCCTAACAGATATAAATTGAATTATCCCGTCATTCATTATCGCCGCCTTGTGAAAAGCTCGTGTTCCCCGTAATTACCGCACGTCGCAGGCTTTATTTGCACCAGTTTATTACCTTCGCGTTATTCCCGCTACTCGTAAAACATGTCTTGAGCGAGGCGAGGTGAACGGGTGATTCGAGATTCGATGGTCAAATTTTGACTAACAAACTTATTGTTTAAAATCGAATGTTTTCACTTTTGACGTATGGACGGAGATACACAGACAATGCAGAGCAGAACTACATTGCAAAGCTTTCCACGACGGGCTGATAGTTCAGTATTCGGATTTCTTATGTGATCACTTTTTTATCCTATTTTTATGGCTTCAGCCACAACGACACGTCTAAGATACAAAAATTACATTACATATATAAATTAAATTATACAAATTGATTGTTTGATTTATAATTTTTTTATATGATTATACATTAAATAGAGTAAGTAAGAGTATGAGTGTAGAGTGTATGAGTATTATGAATGAAATGTATTGCAGATGTAAGGATCCATAGCTTTAATTGTGTTTTGAATGTTTAAAGTTGGGTTATCAGGGAGAAGGTTGAAGATTTTAGGAGCTGCGGGTAGATGAACTGTCTTTGTGTTTGTTTTTGTTTGTATGCAGTAGTAAAAATTCTCGAACGGTGAGTAAAATATACCCAACTTTTTGTCAGAAATTTCCTTTTCAACTCACATCATTTCCATCGTGATCTATAGAACTTTGAAATATCTACATATTTCACTGGTAAAAATAAGAAAAGTCGCCAAATTGTTTGATTATTATTTTTCAATTGTTCAATAAAAAAAAAGGTTGTTTAAATTTAGGGCCAAGGGTTGGCAATAAAACTAGTTTATTTATTTAAAAAAAAAATTGAAATCTTTGGAAATATTATTCATAACCAGTTTGCTCATTATATCGACTGGGCGACGGTCCGCGGTGAGTTGCGTCCTTTTTCTTGGTATTGATTTTTTCTACAAATAAATCACACTAGTTTGCATTTGGGTGAGCCATTTTCCGCATTCCGCGGGGATACTTGAGTGCTTTTAATGGTAGGTACCTACGTATTTGTCAGGAATCAAGTATTTCGTTTTTTTTACCCCACCCGTTTAGTGTTTAATGGGTTTCTTTATAACGTTGATACAATTGTTATGAAGTGACCTGGATAGCTTAAAATTCCATTGTTTTTGGACTGATATGGGCATTGGTTTGTTTGTTGTTGTACCTAAGGATATAATTAAACTTTTATCGTGAATCATAACGAGTTTTATGCTTCAAGGGGGTTAATTGAACTGAGATGTAATAATATTCATGGACATCCCTATCGTAACCCGTTTTAAAAGAGTTGATTTGTCAGGAGGGCGAAGTTAGAAACTTGTGCAGTGAAATTTGAAATGTAGCAGCTCATTCAATCTAGGATGGCACAGAGGATGACATTTATTAGCAAAATGCCGTTTTCCTAGTAATAAATTTGTATGTTCAATGTAATATTTGATGATAATTGAGTGGCTCACAATAGCACAGTCAGCGATCTCCTCAAACCTTCTGAAAACGAATATAATAAAAGGTAACTAAGAAATTATTTTTAACCATCACGCCGTTTCTCTGCAGAGATTGGCAGAGAGGACGGACCGCCCAACAATTCTGTCTTTGCACACACTCCTTGCTTCATTCACATTCATCGTCTTATACATACACCTTTCCTTTATTATGAATCTTGACATAGCCTGACTCGAGTATTTGATTAACTCGTGCCATGTCTTCCTCGGTCGTCCCCAACTTCTACCATTCACATTTGCGTCGTATATTCTCCTTACACTCCTTTCTATGTTTATTTAACCCACATGCCCAAACCATCCAAGAGTCCCTATTTTAATCTTATTTGAGTAATGAAGCTTACCTGCCTTGAATTATTTGCGAATCCATATTTTTACACACGATCATACGTGGTTTTACCACAGATAGACCTCAGAGATCTCATTTCTACAGCGTTCAGTCTAATTTCATTCTTCCTCTGCCAGTTCAATATCTCATTGCCGTAGGTACATCAGGGTAGGTACCATCACTCCACCGTGGACTGTTAGTTTCGCTTCTTTGGACAGCTTAAAAGGTTAAGATGAAACAATGTTTTATTTTGTTTCTTTCGTGATAAATTGAATGTTTCGATATTATTGCTTTATAAATTCACGTAATCTAATTACGTTGATACCTAAAGCTCTCCAGAGCAATTATTTTCAAGTTGCCATCGCTACAAAATCTCCTCTGAGATTGTTATTTAATCGCTTTTGTTTGTAGCCCTTAATTCTATGGGTTAGCATAGTTCCAATACACCATTCATAATTCATATAACCTGATGGTTGACGTAGATAATTTGTTTAGCCGAGCACTTTGATTGGGTCCTGTTTGACAGTACCACAGACAAAGCCACACTGTACACGAAGCTAAAGGCACGCATGGAATGGATGGATGCTTGATTCAATGACCTCCTTCTGGTCCCTGGTCCGTGGAAGTGTCGGCGTGGGTGCCTCGGATCATTTGATTATCTGACCCGCTCTGCCGCTAAGTGGAGCAGCCGTGACATCATTCCACCGCCGTAGCCGCGAATCCCATTGTGAATTATTGTGGAAGTACTCGTATCTGACGCTTGAATATTGCGAGATGGGATCGCACATAACAGCGCCTTCAGAATTACCATACGAGAAAGCGGCACGCATTATACAGCCCATTGTATTGGGTAAATACTAAATTTGACGCCAAGACCCCCGGACTACTATATTGACCCAAATTCTAGCCTCGGTTTTCCTCCGGCCCATTAGCATTTTCGCTTCTACACAAAGGGGTTGAAAGAGCTACATTTGCGTAATGAAACTTCCCTCAACTCCGTGTCGCTACGCAAAGAACTTTAAATGAATGTAATTAAAGCGGTCCACGGAACTGGTTAAGTCATCTCTCCCGTCTCAAGGATATGCAAATGAGCGTTATTATTTAACCTTTTGTTCAGTAAGCTCGTATTTACCCTTGTATCTACTGCCGTTTTACAGCGCTCTGAACAAAGTATTCAATTTATCGTTATACATTTAAATTTTACAGGCCATGAATGAAGAGTTTGTGGTGATATTGAACCAGTTACCAGAGCTGTGGTTTCTTTGTAGAATACCAGCTTTACTGTTGTTTTTTTTAACCCGTTTGACCAATACAGAATATAATATGATTTAAGATTTTCATGGCCTACCACTAGGGTTGCCAGACGTCCTTTATTTTAAAGGACGTCCTCTATTTCAGACCCAAAAATTGATCTTGTCCTCTAATTTAAAATCTTCAATAGAGGACAATACTTTGTCATCATGGTATCAAAACTACAGATACCTAATATTAACCTTGATGCATTGTATGAAGAGTTCTGTATATTAAAGCCTCTCCTGACGAAAATTATAGACGATAAGATGTGTGAAAATGTTCTTGAAATTTGGATTCAGATTCTCAAATCTACGGATGAAAACAAGAATCTGCTAAAAATAATACAATACGTATTTTCCATCCCCGTTTCTAATGCCCAAGCCGAAAGGATTTTTTCCTTGTGTACGATACGTGGACCAAAAACCGAAATAAGATAAATATTGATACTGTAAAAGCAGAACTACAAATAAAGTCGAACTTCAACATGAAATGCAAACAATTTCATTATAGAAAATGAAGAAGCTCTCAGAGCAGCCAAAAGTAATACCAAGTTTTAACTTTATTTATTACTTTAAATGCAAAATGACTAATTAAGGTCGCACTACATACTTGGCTTCGATTAACATTGTGCATATTGTTTTTTATTAATAAATGTAACTACTGATACCATAACAGCATTTCATTAAAAAAATATATTGATGTCCTTTATTTTCATCATATGTCCTTTATTTAATCGTATCAAATCCTCTAATTCATAAAACGGGAGCTGGCAACCCTACCTACCACGGATAATTTTATCGTGATTATTTTTTGTGTTATTGAGCCGTGTTGAGTTTCCTCGTTCTTTACCCAACGCTTCGGACAGGGTTTCAGTGTCCATCATAACATCACATTTGCCCTGATGGTGGATACTGTAAAGCTGTCCGAAACGCCTCCCGAAACACAAAGGAAGCACAACGTGGCATAGTATCCCAAAAATTAATCACGGTAATAAGAAATATAATAAATTATCGTGATTTTTATATAACTTGCTATCAATTTACCTACCAACACCCACCTTTTTTCGGCAAATCATATGTTTTAATCCGATAAAATCTAAAATTTGATTTATTTTCCATGATAATCAATAAAACAAAAACCCTAATTCGGCATCTTTGTTTTAATTGTGTTAGTTGATTTTTATTCGTTCTTTGTAGGTTATTTCAGTTGATGGCAGAAACACTGAATTAAGATAGCGAGCTCCCTCTTGTCATCGTCTTGTTGAAATGTTAAGCAAGTCCACATTATATTTGCAATAAAAGGTTATTTAATCGCAGTCAATTATCTTTAATGCGAACATCACGAACTGCATCCCGCACATAAAACCTTCACATTTATTGTGTTCTCGTTCACGCGTTCCTCATTTATTTAAATTATCTGGAGAAATATCCAGTCAATGTATTAAATGGTGTTTAAAATTGTCAAGTTTATAAGCTCGAGTACAAAGAACATAACGCTAAATCACGTGTTCGCTTTCTCCACACTAGCTTTTGCCGTTTCTTTTAAGTGAATCTGTTTTTTTTTATCTTTGATATGCAAGAGATATAAAATTTTTTGTATTATTTTTATTTTATAACTATTTTACAATTTTTAAATTTTTAGAAGATTCGTATGAAATATAAATATAAAAGAGTGTGTAAGGCCCTGCGCAAAAATGACAAAGCTCTGGATGATAAATTATTTTATTTTTATTTTATTTTTTTATTTTATTAATACAAGACTTAGAGGGTACATATGGTTTTTGTGATATTTCACCCTCCATGCTAGGGATGACCCAGTGTTATGGCGGTTGAATTTTACAGTTTGAACAGAATCTATACATTACTAGGTATGATATGAAAAAGAAAAATAATAAAAATGATGAGAAGCTAGTTAGGGTTGCAAGAAGAGAATGAAGAAGTTAGAGAATTATAGGAAGATTATAAGAATTACTCAAATTATTAGTAGCTGCGGAAATAGTTCCAGTTTTGACAAAGCTCTTCAAAATGTCCCTGAAGTGTGGCACTGTGCCCTCTGGTTGGAAAAAAGCGGTCATTCACCCTATTCCCAAGAAAGGTGACCGCTCCAACCCGGCCAACTACCGCCCCATAGCGATCACATCAGTTCTGTCCAAAGTGATGGAACGTGTGATCAACGACAAACTGCTCACATACCTCGAGAAGAACAAAATTATCAACGACCGTCAATACGGATTCCGGCGGAACCGCTCGTGCGGTGATCTTCTCGCGTATGTGACGCATGTTTGGGGGCGGTGCCTGGAACGTCACGGTGAGACCCAAACGGTCGCACTAGACATATCCAAGGCCTTTGACCGGGTCTGGCACCGAGGACTTGTCAACAAATTGCCTTCTTACGGACTTCCCGCATCCCTGTGTACGTGGATTGCTAACTTTTTAAGGGATAGGTCGATTCAGGCGGTTGCTGACGGTTTCACCTCTTCCTCGCACTCCATAAATGCTGGCGTCCCACAGGGATCGGTTCTGTCTCCGACTTTGTTTTTGTTGCACATCAATGACCTTTTGACATGTGCACCGATTCATTGTTACGCGGATGACAGTACAGTTCATGATAGCTTTTTGTTTGACAAGCCCCCAAAGGGCACACAAACTCCAACGGCTCGGAGGGCTTTGAAGCAGAGAATGGACGGTTATCTCGAGAGTATTTCCCCCTGAGATAAAAATAATCTCGTCGAATTTAATGTTTCAAAGACCCAATCCTGTCTGATTACGTCTAAAAGGGATCCAAATGATAATCTAGTCTCCTTCAACGGAAGCAATCTTCCTAACAGGCCTTCCATTGATATGCTTGGTATAACTATAAGTGACCAGCTCAGGTATGGGGGCTCCATCGAAGCCAGAGTAAAGTTGGCTTCTCAGAAGCTGGGCGTACTGTACAGCCATCTCTGGTCCGGAGCCCCTAAATACTGAAAAAAAACCCTTGACTCTGTGCAAAAACGGGCGGTTCGTTTGATAGATTCCCCAATCTTAACAAACGGACTGCAATCTTTAGAGCACAGGCGTCAGGTAGGTATGCTGTCCTTGTTCTATCGGTATTACAATGGAAGATGCTCTGAGGAACTAGCGTCATTGATCCCTTCGGCACCGGTGCGTAGTCGGGATACACGCCAAACGCGCGCCCAACATTTGTACACAGTTGACATTTGTCACATGAGAACGGGTCGTTTCTACGATTCGTTCTTAAGTTCAACAGCTCGGCTGTGGAACGAACTGCCGGCCTCTGTGTTTCCTCCCTCCTACAACATGGGACTCTTCAAGACCCATGTTCACTCCTTCCTCTCCACAAAAAGACCCTCCACACAGCATCCCCAAAGATGACATAGGCCCTGAGGGAAATTATTTTCTTCAGGGCCTCCTGTGTGGAGTTAATATATTAAAAAAAAAAAAATAGATCAGACTAATTAACATTCCATGTTTCTTTAAATATCTATGTACCTACCTAAATATTTATCCATGTGTATTTATGAATACGTTAAATGCACTTATACTTTTAATTCGAGTCAAATATATCTATTCTTTATTTATGTAATAATTTCCGGGATATCGAATGTTAATATTTTTTGAGTTAGTAAATTTATTTCAGATGACATGCGTCAAAATATAGTCGCTGAATTATCTGTAATTATTGACGTTGAAAATGTCGATGGTCAATGCAGAATCGTTAAGCAGTTGCGTCGCTCTGTTGATTGGCGCGTTCTGATAGGCAGAAGTCCTAGATTTCGGAGTATAAAATATAATTAAATATAAGGCACACATAAGTTAATAATATAAAAAATGAAAATAATTAATTATGATTAAAATAACATATATGTATAATGTATAATTAAAAACAACTACATTTAAATAGAAATTTAAATTTAAAGTTTAAAAAATTGATGTAAGTAGAAATTAAATTAATTTAAAATTGATTTCGTTTACCTGCAGATAAGCTGTGTCGTGCCAGCTTTGTAGGACTATTATTAAAATAATAATTGTAAATACTACTTCAATATGATCGTAATAACTTTGGTTGTTGAAATAATAAAAAAATTAAATTAAAATTATCTGATTAGCTTATTTGAACGTGTATGTCATTATTCTTATTCAATTAATTATTAATGGATGGACATAACGAATTCGCCCAATGTTTAACAATTACTTTAACTTTGACATTAAACGTTAATTTGGGTGTCGAAATCACAGCCAACGGAACGAGGTCAGTCGTTTACAAAAAACGAGTCTCAAAACGTGCCGGTAATTTTCTTATTGTGTCAAGGAAATGGAATATATTAAGAAGGCATTAAACAAGTACAAAGCATGACAGACGTTTAAACACTTAAGTGAATTTTAAAAAATATAAAAGGAAGAAAGAATACGAAAGACTTTGCACGAATTACCATGCAACGATTCGTGGAATCTATTATACATATAATATAATGTAATAAAACGTTCGTATTGTTTTAGGATATGATTTTTAATGCGCGGAGCACCTGAATATGCACTGCGTATCAGCCATTACGTATATTTCCTATTTTATGTTTTCCCCCGTTTTGATCCCCGTTGAAAGAATTTCTTCATCTTTTTATTGAAACACACATATTAAATGTTAAGGAAGCGAAAAGTATTTCACTGGTTATGTCTCAATGTTGTGATGTCCAAATTTTAGTACGCACGTTATAATAGTAATAGTATAACAGATAATAAATATTAATAATACTTGGATGACTTGTATAGCGCCGTTTTTGTGCAAAAACACCTCAAGGAGGTATACACTAATATAAAATTTTATAGCTAAATGAAATGTATATTAATATATATTACCTACGAGGGTTTGTTACATGACAAATCAGAACACTCTTGACAAAAAAAAACCGATCCTAGTTTTTTTTCGTGATATATCACTGCTAAAAACCTAAATTAAATTAAAGAGAAATTAAATTCCCCGCACTATTAACTAGCGTGGCGTTAAAATATTATGGGGGCTTTTAAGGTATTCTTTTAAAAATAACTACCTAACCAATATAAATACCAGTAACTATCAATCGTAGTATATAGTTTTAAGGAAATTTTATCGAGATATAGTTTTAAGTTCGTTCTAAGCTTTGTTAAGCGCCCTTGAGGAGATATTTCACAAAAAGGCGCTATAAGATTGAGTTAAATGTTATTACTACTGTATAAGTGTTACTCCGGTTACTGATGCAGTGTTACAAAGCAAATCAGTGACTATAATTTTGCCTCGGAAGGCGAGCGCAGTATTCAGTGTTCAGTGCGCCCAGACTCAGAATGCCATGTAGATTGCCAGGATAGAGTGGGAGAGAGCGCCGAGATAAAGCCAAGCGGAAATATTCATTTACACGTTCATTTTTAATCCGCGCGCATAATCCTCAGCCATGGGGAAATTAAATTCCGCGCTCGGGGAAGTTTTATTAGCCCGCACAGTTGGGAAGAATCTACAAAACATGGTCAAAAGTCTTATTAGTGACTTCCAGTTTCCTGAGTTGTTCAACCTTCGGTGTTGTAATGATCTGCCCTTTCTTACTTCAACTTTTTCTTCTCTTCTTTCTACGATAAATTTTCTTTAAGTCCCATAGGTAACTTTTCCATAAGGCTTTGGTTATGTATATATCCGGGGTAGGAAGGTCCTCCCTGCCGTCTTTCAATCCCTTGCCTCTCTCTTTATTACACACCCTTTCAAGTGTGTACATCCTAGTTTGTCTACGTGACGTACGACCTTGAACGTACTCATTTCACGTGACAGATCAGTATAAAAAGGCTTCACCGAACGTTGTGTTGGTTTTTTGTTTCTCGCTTTAGAAACCTAGTTATCTATGTATGTGTGGTATCCCTTGGTTCTTTTGAGATAGAGTGAGTTGAATTCATTACCGCTGTGTTTTAAAGCCATCTCATAAACCTGATTTTTCTGAGTCGCCTGCTCTTCAAACTAGCTACGTGAGTCTACCTGTCATAGGATTATGTGAGTATAATAAAGTGTTAGATTTTATATATGTGATATACATACGATAATTTTATGGTGTTAGTTGTCGGCGCCATCCATGTATATATTTTGGGAGGGGAAGGAGAGGAAAGGGAATGAATTTTTTTTCAAGCTAAGATTGGCTCCTCCTCTTTACCAAACAAAACCGATGGATGATAATTTGAGCAAGGCGATCGATATCTGCGTGTCTGTATATCACAACCGGCCGGGTCTCCCCTTGTTCCAAATCGGCAACCGTCACGCCAGAATAAAGAAAACCAGGTCTCATCACCAATTTCAGAATTGCCCCAACCTCAAACACCTCCAGGAAATCTACTTTACTGAGTGTAGAAGGGGAAAGCCATGACATCCCTTGTCACGAATCTAGTCGCGAAAATGTGACACGTAAGGTCCTAAGTTACGTGCCACCTCTAGAAAACGTTGTAACTCCCTCGTCGTCGGGGATTTACATCCCTTTCTAGGTCAATAACATAGATAACACACGACAATCTTGTCGACATTTAGCCTGCTTTTTAGCGATAGGTTGTGTGCCTACCCATTCAGCCAATTATCATGTGAGATATATGTAAGGTCTACTCGAGATGCCAAATTTAGGATGAGGACTGTCTGTATTTTAATATTTGGTTCTAGTAATTATTTTATGAGGTTACTAGCATCCTCGTGTATTAGGTATGGGTAACTTCTACTGGATACCTATCCTCTAAGGTAGGTATAAACGGATAATTGGTTTGATTTTTGCATTTAATTTAAAGAGGCTGCCTACCTCTCGAAAGGTACCTGTTGAGAAAAGTTGTTCGGTTGGTAGCTTTATTTCGGAGATTACCATCTCCCTCTTTTGCCTCTAGATATGTTTTTGTGCATCCCAATTCGTAACTTAGAAAGTCAAACAATAGATGAAAAGTATTAAATTAGAAAGTCAAATAACAGAAGAAAAGTTTTCATTTTGTTCCGTCTGGTTGCATCCGATCGCTTTCAATTCGGGAGGTCATACGCTAGCAAAACTTCCCCTTTGACTGACTGTACACCGCGCCTCTCGGCCTATATATGAAAAGGTCATTGGCCTGTCTCTCACTCACAGCTGATTGACAATCCGTCTAGGGTATTCCTTTTAATGATAACATTATTTGGGCGGCAGGTGTCGTAAACTTAGTTCCTGCACCTCGGTTGTATCCGTCTTTTAAAAGGGGTCCTCTGGAATTTAATAAATAATATAAAAAAACTCACCCAGTTAGTCACCTCTCATTCTCAGCGTGAAGCTTACCTGGTTACACTATATAGCTAAATCACTTTAATTTTCGACCTCCTCCCTACGCTTATAAAAGGGTAATTAAATATTCCTGTAAATAAAATTGTACCTCCCTAATCTGTCAGGATTCGAACCCTCAGTTGATAATCTATTTGATTCTCTGGTTTTCGGTCTCCGTGGATAGAATGCCATCTCGCCAAATCAATAACCTAGCCCGATTAAACACTTCCTGCCTTTATATGTTCACTCTGTTTTAAAAACGCAATCATTATTTTTATCATTTCCATGTTTTTAAGACAAGTCACTTAGTTTGAACTACATATTTACGAAATCACGTTTAATTTAACACATTTTATATTATAATCGCGATCGCCCAACCCTTTAGCGCCCCTGGGGTGATTTTTCACAAAACGGCGCTCTACAAATTATCCAATTATTATTATTGTCATTATTATTAATTGTATTCTCACTGAGTCGAACCACTTTCACTTCACACAAACACCGGTTCAATAATCTTTCACTTTAATTCAAAAACCAACAAAGCTTTCTAACACCATCTGAATTCACTAATTAACTGTAATCTCACACAACACTTCTGATTTGTATTGAATTCTCGGAGCTGTCGACGTACCCAAGTTCAAGACTCGACTGCCCTCCGATCTCCCCTTTCCCGTGGGAATCTGTTTACTCAAGGCCTATAATCTATCCCATGTTGCTAGTCTAGACAAAAAAAAAATTTTTAGAGCACGTTCGTTTATTATTTATCGTTTATTTTTGTGGATATTCAAAACATCACAGTGTGCAGAGTAAAGATTTTTCCTATGACAGCCGACCTCTGATAGAAGAGGCAAGCAGCACTTTACTTTATTATGTGTGGTAAAAACACGTGCTGTCGTATTCCGAATGTGAAGATCCAAAATGGATATAATATATGAAACCTTACATATAGTTTGGAAATATGGAGAACTCATGCAAAAACCCTGCCTAAACCCAGTGTCAGGAGAATAAACGACAAGCCAGTGAGTGGAAATAATATGGGACGCTCGAGGGATGCATGATATCGTAAAATTTATCAAATTCTTGAGTCATTTCATAGATCAGTAACAGAAGCGTAGGAATGAGACAATGTTTGGACATGAACGAAGCGAGGAGAGTGTGCACCGTGTCGGAGTTGTGTAATGTCGAAATGTCGTGTTGTAATGTCAGAGTTGTTTATAGTTCATTATATCTGCTTACTCCTGCGGGGACGTATGATTACTTTCTTGTTTTTGAATAATTCAAGAGGCTAATCGGCTGGATTTGACGGATTCATATTGCTAGGGTGTGTCGTCGTTGTTGAAACATCGACCAAGGCACAAAAGTGCTAGCTTCAAAAATGACTTGTCCAGGTTTATATGACTCTGCACCAGTGTGCGCCACTGTTGTGACGGGCTAGAAACGGACGCAGGACGGGCGCCGAAGCTAAGCAAGACTGACTCAAGGAAAATTGCTTTTACACTGAGGGCAACAATCCGCCCGAGCCCGACTGGAGGTTGGAGTGTCACTCGACTGACTGTTGACAATGGCAATTTAATTTGCTCGATTTGAGCGCTGATCCGACATTCTTCGCAGCTGACTATTTCGAAGACGCCTTTTTAAATCCGTATTTAGATTTGCAAATAATGATCTCTTGTAAACTTTTTGGAATATTTATTGAACTGTGCAGTTATTGATGAAGCTCCTCCAGATAAATACGTAATATCTGTAAACTTATCTATTCTATCGGGAGGTAGCTACTGCAGATAGAAGCATAAGAGAATGTGTGGATTTAAAAAAAGATTGGTCGTTAGTTATTTTCACAAATGTAATCTTTATAAATCTGAAAGCTTGCGAAAATACTAATTTAAACTTCTGTCTGCATTCCGCCCGTATGTAAATAGATTCGCAATACTTTCACATTATTTTAAACCCAAGTGTATGTACTGAATATTCACCCAAATAACGCTCACTAAACTCTCTCTGAAACCGAAGGGTGTTTTGTGAATAAGTGTTCCACAGAAACCTGATTCGTTTAAAAGCGTGTTCAGAAACCGTGAAATAAAAACAGCAGTGGAAAAGCGTAGTAAATTTGAATCGTAGAACGCCACAAGTCCGAGTGGGCAAAAGCTCCCCGCCCCCGTCCGCCGCCCATACCGCCCCCCGCCAGATAGACAGCGGGCGGCACAAACTTAGTTAAAGTTTTTTCATTCCATGGCGGGCAGATTTTTCGCCTCGCCTCCATATTTATAATACGTTTTTCATACGCGCGCCAATTCCATTTTACGTGGCTTTATAGAATAGACTCAGCAATGGCCATATTTTAATTCCGTCTGAGCCGCAGATTTGTGCAGTAAAAACAAATTCACGAAAGGGAAAAAAATACCAGGAGGCGATAGACGAGATATGCGGATGGCAGGATATGCCCGTTTGGCGGTCTACTTGGCTGAACTGCGATTTCGGGGTGTATTACCTAATTTAAACTTTGCAATGATAATCGGATGAGGGGCGGGTGTGTAAGCGCTAGACCGGTCTAACAAAAACACACATTCACTAATTGAAAACATCGGGAGATGAATACCGCTGGCGATTTTAGGTGAGCTACGAATTTCATGTCCATAAATTTATTGATAATAGCCGAAAACTTTACTTCAGATATCTTCATTTGATAATATAATTTTATCTTTTTACGGTGGAATTTAATGATGATAGTTTATCACGTAAATACCAACTTTTACTGCCAGCTTTATCATTTATTTCATAAAGCCTCGCTCGACCATGTATTTTTAAGGTTTTTAAAGTTTTTTTCTAGGTTTGTGAAGCGCCCCTGAGGTGATAATTCACAAAAAATTAGAAATTAGTAATTTATTATCATCGATTGAACTTTCGTTATATTCCAATATTGAATTTTTCGGTAAGATAATACAACATCTTTATTCTTTTATTGTAGGTACACAGAGATCCATTGAGAAACTGTCAACAAATTAACCGAGTTTTTCTCAAGGGAATTATTAAATATTTAACGGCAAACGAGGGATCGCATGAGAAAATTGAAAGGGTTTATATATTGTATAAATATAAATGGGAAATGAAAGTGAATAAATTCTAAAAGGAAATACTATTCATGTAATCACAGAGGTAAGCGATTTATTCAAAGGATTTCCACAATAATTCGGTAGCCGGTAAGAACGTTTTACAAACTTGACAGCGAAATTCAAATCGCAGTCCGGCTGTAAGTCTTTAGTAAGATAATCGCATTACGACTACGACAAAAGCTCGACGTTTCGCTTGAAAGCTCTTCAACAATGGTCGAGCAACGCTTCATGTACATATTAGGTACATGAAGGGCTCTTCCCCTGTCTACGAATTATGCAAGACGGCATGTGCAGTGGTAAAACGTGGAATCTGAAATGTTCACGAACTACGTCGAGCTCCCTGGATAAATATTATATTATTTGACCCCTCTTTTGGTGGAATTATCTGCCCACCCAAACCAATGCAGCGATACATATTTCACAGTGTGCTGTAAAGCGTAGATCTGTGAAAATGTCCTAAAACATTTTATCTGCCTTTGACACAATTAAACTACATTATCACTATTAACGACCACAATATTTTACTCCTTGATGTAATTCACACATATACTAAAAACACATCTATAAAGTCGTCCCGAAAATATACACATATTGATTTTGATAATATAAAGAATGATATCATCCAAAACCCCTTTCATCTTAACATGAATAACGACTCGGTATTAAACTGTGACAATCTTTTAAACTACCTCAAAAATAATCACTAAAATTAACACAAAAAACATAAATAACCCAGACTGGATAACCAAAGACCTTATAAAATTAATCAACAAAAGAAACAGATTACACCTGAAACTAAAAAAACAATCAAACAACACGTTATTGAAAACAGAATTCCTAGTAGTAAGAAATAATATTACTAAGAAAAAACGAAACTTAAAACAAAAACACTACGGTGATCTTTTTAAAAAATGCGAAAATAACAGTAAAAAAAACTGGAAGTTAATAAACAACATCATACAGAACCAATCGAATACTTTTTTGTAATAAATTAATCATTAACAACGAAATAATCACAAACAACGTAGAGATATGCGACCACATTGACAATTTCTTTTGTAACATTGGCTCCTCCTTAGCTAATAATATACACAACAAAATCACACACAATCTAGCCAATGAAATAACATTAGTGCATGATAGCATGGAATCATTATATCTTCAACCTACCACGGAATTAGAAATAAGTAAAATAATAAAATCCTTAAAACTAAATGCAAGCGCTGGTTATGATACACTCAAATGTAAGACAGTTCTAAGTCTCTCCACAGAATTGGTTCCTATTTTATCAAAGTTAATTAATCAGTGTCTTAAAGAGGGAACTTTTCCAGATAGTTGCAAAATTGTTAAGGTAATACCAATTCACAGAGGTGGGTCCAAAACGGATACCTCAAATTACAGACCCATTTCTATCTTACCAATCTTATCTAAAATCTTTGAACGTGTAATCTACGATAGATTAAACAACTTTATATCAAAAAAACCGTTCTTATATTAAAAACAATATGGCTTTAGGAAAAAATCAAACACACTTGCGGCAGTAAATGACTTAATCAGTAAACTTAGAACCAGCGTTGATGGTGGAAATTATATTTTATCTATACTAATTGACCTTCAAAAAGCCTTAGATACAGTAAGCCATGACATACTTCTCAAGAAACTTGAGAAAATTGGTGTAGTTGGTCCTGCTCTTAATCTATTCAAATCATATCTTAGCAACAGAAAGCAATTCGTTAGCATCAATAATCAAAATAGCAACCACCTACTAATAAACTACGGAGTTCCGCAAGGATCCATACTAGGACCACTTCTGTTCCAAATTTATAAAAATGATATCTCCCAATTAGATTTAAACGGTGATATTTTTTTATATGCAGATGATACTGCAATTTTCTACTGGGGTAAAGATTTAAACATCTTACTAGAAAATGCACAGAGTGACTTAGACAAAATTAACAGTTGGCTCCAATCAAATATATTAACATTGAATGTTAAAAAAACAGGATACATGATTTTAAGCTCAACTCGTAAAATAATTCCTCCTCATGTACCCTTAAAAATTGAAAATAACAACCTGCAAATCCTGATACAGGAGAAATATCTTGGACTGTGCATTGATAAACACCTAACTTTTAAACAGCATATTCAAGATATTAAATATAAAATCTCCCCCTTAATTAGCGTATTCAGCCGGATATCATATCTGTTACCAAATAAAATTAAAAAAAAGGTTTATATTATAGCCTCGTACACTCACACTTAAACTACTTGGTTGAAATCTGGGGAAATACATGTGAAACATATATAAACGAACTACAGGTAACACAAAACAAAGTAATCAAAAAACTATTTCACTTCAAATCTAGAACATCAACAAAAAAATTATATATGGAAACAAAACTATTAAAATTAAGAAAATTATATGAATATAATACCTACATGTCTTCTTATTTACAAAATAAATAATAAACTCATACATACAAATACAGAACTCATTAAAACGTCCCAAGTACACACACACACTTTACACGGCAACACGATAAAATACATTTAAACACCATACATACTCATTATGGCAAGCAATCCATTGGTTACGAGGGAAGCAACATATACAATTGCCTCCCAGACGAAATTAAAAATGAAAAAAGTATAGGTACATTTAAAAAAAATATGTTCAGTTTTATGCTCAATCAACAAAACAATGAAAGTGAATAATATCAGTGTGTAATATATTTATGTGTAATATATATGTTATTTCTAGTTAAATAAGTGAAAAATGTAATTTTCTTTTATCTAGAATAAAAATATTAAAAAAAAAAAAAAACTTGTTCGTGACATGAAGGAGTTTGCCGAAGAAAGAAAGGCTTCAGGGAAAGTATAATAATATTTTAAGTATATTTGAACTTCAAAAGCCCAGTGCAAGTGATGCTAAATATATACAAACCGCAATACAATAAATTATACACTCCACAGGTGGGTTAAAAGTAATTGATTGTTGTGTTATGAGTGTTTACCGTCTAGCTTGTATAACGAAACACTGCTGCGGTTCGTCAAGTGTATTTGCACCATAAGAAGATACACATTTTCCATGTTAACTTATTTGAAAGGTTTCAAACATTATTTTCATAAATGTTTACATGTACATAATAGTTTCGGCATTTGACTTTAGATTACCTATGTCCTATATATACCATGTGGAAAAGAAACTTATACAGTTTATAAAAACGGCTTCTATATTTAATTATATCGTATTGCAATCATAGTACCGACATGTACTAGGTATAATTATTGTTTGTTTTAGGGAAATAAATGACCAGTAAAAATAGTGCAGCCACAATAATTTACGTAATTTGTACGTTTTGTTCATAAATGAAGCAATAAAGCCCACGATTACTTTGTCCGCCCTATTACACTCGCGCCGGTATTTGCACGGGCCAATTGATTTATTTTATGTATTTTTCGTATTTATTTTATTGTATAAATTTGTGTGACCGTTGAGAATCTGTTGTCGTTTATTATAATAACTATGCCGCCATAATGCCGGACGGTGTTTATGTAATATGTCAAAGTTTGTTTGCACAACACGCCGCACAATATGTCAACGGAATATTACAATATCGTGTTCGCTGTGCTTCAATACTCTGGGCAATTGAAAATATCAAATAAAAGCCGCCACGCTTTTTTCCCACCGAATTAGTTTAACAACTCGTTTTCTTCATTTTGCTAGTTGCATTGTTTTAGGTTTTGTTCCGTGATTCATTGCTCGTTTCATGCGCTTATTATTTACTAGCTGATGTCTACCTGGCGTTGCTGGGGGTTAACCTTAGGAGATAGACATAAGCCATCAAGGACTTTTCATAGATATTTTTAAGATATACAATTCCGTAGAACATTGTTCTGATGTATCTTATAAGGTTTAGCCAGCGTTAGCAATGTAAGCGCCCTAAAAAAATTTTACCACTTCATTACAAAACATTGACTTTTCACTACTTTCTACAAATATAATATGCATGTATTATATACATAAACCTTCCGGAACAAATTCTCTAAATCTAAATGATTAAATGACAAACAGACGAACGCAGATAGCTACTTAATTTTATACTACAGGGTTTTCCAATAAGAGTGTTATTTTGAATAGCCCGCTATTTCGGTAGATGTTACTTTTGAAGCTGTCATTTTTTGACATTTGACAAGTAGAAACTACGCCATCATAAAAATGGAACGATACACGCTTCAACAACGCATTAAAATTCACTTGAGTGAATCAAATGCAAATCATCTTGAGTGATGAGGCCCATTTCCACCTCGGTCGCTTTGTTAACAAGCAAAATTGTCGCATCTGGGGCTCGGAAAACCCAAGAGTTATTGTTGAAAAGCCTCTCTATCCTCAACGTGTGACTGTTTGGTGCGGTTTATGGTCCGGCGGAGTCATTGGACCTTACTTTTTCGAAAATGAGGCTGGAGCAACAGTTACGGTGAATGGATTGCGCTATCGAGAGATGATTAATGATTTTTTATGGCCGGAATTGGATGGTATTGATCTGGACAACGTTTACTTTCAACAAGACGGCGCTACGTGCCACACAAGTAATGAAACCATTGATATTTTACGACTGAATATCAAAATAACACCTCTTTTTGGAAAACCCTGTATGTAGAGATTTGTTTGAACTAAAACCTACACGAACATAATTCAGTTTTTCATAACACTTGGCGAGATGTTTGGGATTATTTTGTAAATAAAATTCTTCAGTTTTTAAATATGATAAAGTAGGAGATTATTTAATTCGCACAACCAAAGTATTCGGCACAAATAATGAAATAAAGTATTAGCACCTTAGATTATGCGACCTCAAGGATCTGATTGGGAACACGCCATAACAATTTTACAGAAATAAACCATAGGATTATGCAAATATTAAATAATAATAAAATCATGTCTCTTTATATATTTTTGATTGGGTTTGCCCATACAAATATGCTGCTTTTCAGTTTACGTAAAGCGATAAACCATATCGCAGGCGTTTTATTAATTCTGAGCATTAATTCTCTTTCACTTGGATTATTCTTATTTAAGAAATACCTGCTCATATCATAACCAGAATCGTTTATGAAGGTTGAATTGCGGTACAATATATCCGAATGTGTACCTACCTACTACCTACCCAGATTGCCTGAAGTCACTCCTTCGGTTTAAAAAAATTTCACCAGAACAATTATTATCACTTGCAACATTTTTGGGCGAACGTGTTTTAACCAATTCACCACGGGGTCTTTATTTTTTGTTTATTTGTTATTATTTTTTGTGTGAATACCGCACAAGAGTCCCAACTGCTCACAACCATCTGGAGCGAGTGAGACTATGGCATCCCCAATTGGGATGTTGCGAGGCTGAAGGTAGTATGGGGATGGGATGGGGAAGGGGAAGGTGGGAAAGTACCTGGCTTTCAGATCTGGTCACCAAACATGCCGAAATGTACTATATATTAAATGAATAAGTTGTGAAATAACATAAATTAATCAAATAAAATTTGGTTACGCGCGCCGGGATTTGAAACCGCAACCACCGGATTGCTAGTCGAGAGCCTTACCCGACCATTGATTTGCCGTTTTCATAATAAAAATGCATTTATTATCAATGAAGAGTATGAAAATTCTAACAAATGATTTTACACTTTCTAATAATTGTCTCGTCACTTAGTTTTTATTTATAGTTGGTGATCAATCAACATACCGATTCTGTCACTTATAATGATGTGATTCCAACCTCCATTATTAACATGATATCCAAATACATAGCGTCCTTGGCGAGTGACGCCTGTCTCTCAACAGAAAAACAACTTCACGTGATTCAATTTATTCGTGTCATATTATTATATACAACTACTGCTGTGTAGGCGTTGAATCAATAATTAGCAGTAGCCCACTTTGCTTTTATTTTAAATGCAACTATAATATATATTCCAAATCTTAATCGCTTGAAAAATGTAATCACCGCAAACGTTCTCTAAACATTACAGCATAATAAATGAGCAATTTAATTTAACCTTTTGTTTGTTTAAGTGAATTCTGCACAAGAGTCCCTACAGCCAGTGAGACTATGACAATCCCAATTGAGGTTTGTTACGTGGCTGAAAGTAGTGAGAACGAAGAGAAGATGGGAAGAGGAAGGTGGACAAGTACCTTCTTAGTTATTCATAGCTGTTTACCGAATTTCGCTGTCATTAAAAAAAGTATCAATTCTTATTTACCAGGGCGATACTTAAGTATCCGCTACTCTGGAATATACCGCAAATATACTATACCTTTACTATTTTATTGGATATATATATAATTGTGAAATAACCCAAATTAATGAAATAAAATTTACTTACGGGAGTCGGGTTTTGAACCAGCGACCTCCTAGGATCGTATCCACTCAACCACGGGGGTCGTCAAATTAATATATTATGGTCCTATACTTTATCCTTCTTACTCATAATAGATAATACGGAGTATACGTATTGCGTATACCGGCCGTAATACCGTAGTATTAGTGGCTGACAGATTTTTAAACTTCCCGACCCCCAGGATTAGGGTCGTATTACTACGGTATTAAGACGGATATCTCCGACATTGTTAACAATCTGGTTGATTTGACAAATATCGATTGGTTGCACAGGGAAAATGTGAAAAAACAGTAAATAACCATTGGTAAGCACTATCAGAGGAATATTTTAAATCGAATTATCGGTTTACCAAAGCAAATACGGAACACATAATCGAATTGGCCAAATTTCGGAGCAATTCAAAGCAGAAAGGGTCGATGACATCGCAAATGTCATCTGAAGAAACCTGAAGTTAGCAACTAAACGCGAAATGCAAAATTAACCGTATTTTTGAGGATTGGAACAAAGTGGCGCCAGTCTAAAAAAAACTTTCATGAATATTATTATTATTATTTTTCGGAATAACTTATTGAGTAAAACCTCAAATTATACCACTAAAATGGTTCATTAGCTACATTGAAAATAGACAACAAATTGTAAAAATAAATAATCAAGAAAGTGACAAAGTAGGCAACAGGTATGGAGTACCCCAAGGCAGCGTCTTGGGTCCCATACTGTTTCTCATCTACATTAACAGTCTAACTGAGATAAGCCTAGGGAACATAGCGTACAAAGTAATCAGTTATGCAGATGACACTGTAATTTTATTCAAAGCCCAATCATGGGAAAACGTCTTCAAACACACGGAAACAGGGATGACTGAAGTTAATAGATGGCTAATAAATAATCTACTGACACTAAATATTTCTAAAACTAAATACTTAACTTTCAGTAAAACATTAGCTGGTCAGCCAGATAGTCACCCACAACTTCATCTTCACCCCTGCACAGTTACCTCATTAACTAACTCACGCTGTGTTTGTGACAAAATTGATTATGCGCAAAATATTAAATATCTCGGTTTAACTGTTGACAATAACTTAAAATGGGATCTCCAAATCAACCTAATTACAAAAAAAATACGGAAACTCTCTTACATCTTCAAAACAATTCGAAACATTATGTCACTACCTCAGCTAAAAAATATATATTTTGCACTCTGTCAAAGTATTCTTATGTATGGTATTTCAGTATGGGGAGCAGCAGCAGAGACTCATCTCAAATCACTTAAAATTAATCATAAAACAATAATCAGAATTATGTTTAGAAAGCCTTATCAACATCCGACAGAACAGCTAATGATCAACAATAACCTATTAGACATAAATAAACTATTCATAAAGAAGATCATCTACAAAAACTGCATAAAAATATCACCACACTTCATAACTCACTCGCAAAACACAAGAGCAAACACACACAATCAATTACAAGTACCATATATCAAATCAAATTTTGCAAAAAAACATGAATCTTACTTGGCACCACATATATTCAATAAGTTTGTAGCCCAAACAAAGACCTACGTCGCATCTAATAATTTGAATTGGGTATTCAAAAGATTTCTAAACTGGTTGAATGTCAAAGAAAGAAGAGAGATAAGTAATATTCTTAATATCTAAAATTATATATTTTCTTTTTTCTACTCTGTTTTTAATTTCTGATTCTCCTCTTATTTTATTATTATTATTTTTACTATAATATGTATATTGCTTTTTTTTACCACTTATTTGTTTTTATGTAATTAGAAATTGTTAGTTACCAGCCTCAGAACAGACTTTGTCTAGTGAGGAGGGTAAGGAGAAAAATCATGTATGTACATAAATAATAATAAATAAACGCCCGGGTTGCCGGCACTGAAATTGAAAATTGAAATAATATTTAAGTACTGAAGACAATATTAGTGATTTTTTCAAACGAAAATCTGAAACAGAAAAATCAGAAAAGGAAACGGTCACATCTGGGACTCGAACCCAGGACCCTTGTCTTTCCGGGACAATGCTCTACCAACTGCGCTAATGGGACCCTATCCTATTCGGTCACTTTTAACTGTATCATACTTCGAATAATAATTCGGGTTGAATCTTGCGATCATACATAAAGATAGTTGCCAATAAAAATGTGCGGTGAAAAAATGAAGACAACGTTGGTAGTTCTTATTCGAAGTATGATACAGTTAAAAGTGACCGAATAGGATAGGGTCCCATTAGCGCAGTTGGTAGAGCATTGTCCCGGAAAGACAAGGGTCCTGGGTTCGAGTCCCAGATGTGACCGTTTCCTTTTCTGATTTTTCTGTTTCAGATTTTCGTTTGAAAAAATCACTAATATTGTCTTCAGTATTTAAATATTATTATTAGCTATACCAGTACTGCAGTGACGTATTAGGGAATCCTTTATAAGTAAGACTGAACATGTTTTTTGTAAACCACTCCTTCCTCCGTGTACGCCATTACCTATCCTTCCCCTTATGGTACCTTCCACTCATCAATGAATAATTCTTGAAATTTTTATTTCTTAAGAATGGTCTTTTTTTCTGGACCTTTAATTTTTCTTTATTTTTTTAACTGACTAAGGGGATGATGATTCTACAACTACAACTGGAATGCATTGGTTTGTTACAACAATTTATCGATTTATTTAATTATAGCAAGTCAAAATTGAAGTATGTGTTTTTAATTTAAATTGCACTTTAGAATTCCGTTAAGATCGTTTACGATAAAGACTGAGAGATTAGAACGGATCTATCAACGGTACGCCTATAAGAACTTGTCTAATAATTAATTGACTGTCTATTAATTTTCTCTCCGCTGCACTGTGATAGTAGCTCAAATAATTAATGATTAAATAACAAATTATTGTTCCCGCTTCTATCGTTATGCCTCATCACTTGCTCCCCCTGCCTGTTGACTAATCAATTACCCGATCATACAACAGAAAGAAAAGATAATCGGGCATTCTTTTGGATGGGTGGCCAAATAAAAATAGAGTTTGACCGTCATATATCAACCTGTTGACATATTGCCGCGTTCCTTTGGTTGGTCGGGCGGCCGCTATGCAATCGATAGCCCGGAGGATGTAAGAATGATTGCAGCATCGGACGCGTGATTTGGCTACCACTAATTGAGTGATCCTTTTTAAATCTCAATTCCAGGAAAACTTGACCAGTGTTTTATTGTTTTACATTCTTACTGTTTGCATCAGATTTTTTGAAATTCTTATTCACCCCAAATCACAATGCATACAAGTACATTGCTATTTGTTGCACGGTGATTTTTTATATTAACTCCCACATATGGGGTCCTGGGTTTTCACTCAATATTATCTATAAAAATTTAAATGTTCGTTTGTTCAAAATCTTAAATGTTCGTTTGTTCAAAATCTTAAATCTCCGAAAGTTCTTTACCGATTTCTTTCAAACTTTTACACACCATGTTGCATTCGAATACTTCTACCCGTATCATATAGATGTCACCTGTGGCAGGTCAAAACATGCTTTCTTTAAATAATAAAAAAACAGCGCCATCTGTTGGACGTAAAAAAACACGCGCTATTTTTTTTTTTTTTTTTCAAAGACCAATGACTAAATAAAATACCTAAGAGGCACAGACAGACTAAGCCACAGCAATGCGTGACGGGGTACAGCTTGTATATAATAATAAATAATGTTTTATTATCTATATTTTTTCTCACTTCTATAATCTAGTATTGCAATATTTTTGTCAAGATGAGGGAATTTATTAAAGTATTCCTCGTTTATTGCGCGGTCAATAAGTGTACAGATCTAAAAAAACGATCAACGAGGAATATAGAGTCAACAAAACCTGTTTAGCACTCGCTACAAAGCTAAGCACTAAACATCTTTATTATTATTATGCAAGCCTAGTACCATGCTAATACAACGCTGATTAGTGTAATTTCTTACACTCTCGTACTAAATGTTCCAGCTGATTTGTACATTGTGCGATTTCCATGTTTATACGAGTTTACAATAGGCCTTGATAGCTTTAATTTTTTTATAAATATTTATAATTAAGGGGACCTTTAACATCAAACATGATTAGCCGTGTCTGAATCCCTGCAAGTGTATTTGGTGGTTTGAACATCTGGGATTTGAAGTCAGGACTGCTAACCAACGCACGTAATAATGGCTGCCCGCGTATTTCTGAATTAGCCCATCGAATTATTAAAGCTTTCAATTGGGAAAATTATCTCATATATACAATAAAATCAACAAGACGAATTAGACCAATCTCTTTGGGATAAAATACATATTTAGAGGCATTTATTATCATCGTGGAATGCTTTCGCGTCATTTTAACATTTTTAATTCAAATCAATTACCCGGTTAACCATTCTGCGATAAAAGTGGAAAGTTTTTCCCCGTTACCAAACAGCGTCATTTCAAAAAAATGAAATCGACCTCACCTACACAATGCATATGTAAAAATCAACCTATAAAAAAGTTTTCTTTTTCAATAAATCTATTTTAAAATAAATGTCTTTTAAAACTTTAAAATTTTTTTTTGTCTGAGAATTGAACCTTCCTACCCAGGAGCTGGATCGACAACTCTACCAACCTCGCTAAATGCCGATCGGGCAGGAGCGGCATTTATTTCTTATGTTAACTGCCGTGATGTCATCCGATTTCAGTGAAATGTATGTGGGTCCGTGCATGTGTACGTGATTGCCACCGAAGGAATTCATTGTCATCGACAACGAGTCTATCGGCCAAGTTTCAGCTCGATCGAAGTGGGTTAATTTCCGCTTCCAAGATTTGCATTCATTCATTACCGAAAACAAAAGTGTAATTGAAATAAGGTATGAATGTTTATCCCGGAAAGCGCTTGAAATAACACACCGTTACCCCGGAGGTAGAAAAGATAGACCTACCATACAATTGTCTTGTCACACTCCTTGCTTTATTCGCATTCATGCATCGTGTCATACATTCTCTGTTATTCTTATTTTTGAGATGACCCTCCTCAAATATTTGATGATGCTTGAAATAATGTAGGTTTAATTTGTTTAAAAACTCCAAGAAGTTAAGAAACACATGAGGTCTAAAGGGTAACGCGAAAGCTAAGTGGTTAGGTTAGGTTCCAAGTTCCACAAATATTACATATTCAATTTTAGATTGGCCTAGTATATATTTTTAATTTCTGTCAAACAGAATATGTTTCTAATATTTTAGAATGTGTATATTGTTTCGAGTATGTAGTTTGTTCTTGATATTGCCTATCTTGAGATAGGCGTCGATGTATATTTATAGGTATTTTATGTTTTCAATTTCTTTATAAGACCAGTTGTCAGTATTTTCAGTACACAAGTGGATTTTGATAATGTGAGGATTTTTTGGCTGTCCATTTTTGTTTACACTGTTATGTTGTGTATTTTGTTTTGGTATTGTTTAATGTGTTTTCGTCAAGCAATTTTTTAGTATGTTTATTGCTGTTTCAACTTTTATATGTGATGATGTTTTCCAGTCATTGCCTTCTATCAGCATGACTGTGATACATAAATTTCAAGTGAGATCATTACGTTTCTAAAATTCTAATCGATTTAGATTCTTTAAGAGATAGCATCGTAGTAATTAAGGCCTTTAGATAAAGCTCGCGAGGATGACTAAAATACAAACTCGAGCAAAATGCTGAGACCGACTGGAACGAAATGTAAACAGCAAACGAAACCCAAACTGCTCGATGCAGTCGATGAAATGCTTGTGCACTCCGTTGCACACAACATGCTGAGAGTCTAGAGGACTTATCCAATTAATTGAGACACGCGTAATCGAATCGACTCGCATACACTACTACCTAGTACCTACTGCAGACTGAATAATGCATGGGATTTCTGTGCCGAGGACATGCAGTCTAATAAATCGGCCCTGCATATTAATCAGACATGTATTGCCGTACGAATACGCTCATTGGATCTTGTAAACTGTGATGTTAGTCGAACAGGGTCGGCTTTTCAATATATCACTATTTATTATTATTCTTTTATAAAAGTGTAAAGTGTCAGCTACACTACTCGCTTCAACGCTTCGACGAAGTCCTCGACGAAGTTAGCCGAAGTTCGAAGTGCGTGCCCACACACTCGTGCAACTTCGCGAGTAACTCAGTCCAACCAGTCAGTGATTGGTTTATTTATGCCGTGACGCTTCGAGTCCTTTGACTCGGGCGCATTTACCGACAACAATCGGAAGTCGGGCGAAGCGAAGCGAAGTTGCCCGAAGCGAAGCGAAGTTCGTGCCCACACTATCGTATTCGGTCAACTTCGATCAACTTCGCGAGTAGTGTAGCTGGGCTATAACAGTGTTTTGACGGCCTCCGTGGTCGATAGGTAAGAGGTAAGAGGTTCGAGGTTCAAATCCTGGCGTGCGCAATTACACTTTATTTGATTACTAGCTGAACCTCCCCACGCGTTGCTGTGGCTCATTATGTCTGTGCAGACAGAAAAAAATAGCGCGTGTTGCTTTTACGTCCAACAGATGGCGTTGTTTAAAAAAAACATGTTTTTACCTTTCACAGGTGACCTATTTTATGTAAAAACACACGTATTCGAATGCAAAGTTGTGTCAAAATTTCAAAGCAATCGGTGAAAAACTTTTGGAGATTTAAGATTTTGAACAAACGAACATGTAAATTTTTATTTATATAGAAGATGTAAATAGTATATTTTCGGCACGTTCAAATGATTTTCGCCGTTTTTGGTGACCAAATGAAGTGAATAGGTGGAAGGTTCTTAATCTCAGTACCCTTTTTTATAAACATATCCTTTCCAATCGTCCTCTTCAACGTGCCCCTCACCTCTCTACTTCATTCAACCTTTAAAAATTCCCTAAGTAGAGGAGGCTATGGTTCCAATGGCTTCGGGACGTTTGGGGACGTTTATGCGGTACCACGATTTTTAAGTTAACGCAAAAAATGATGGGTTTCGATTCGATCCTGCCCTACCTTCGCTGTTAGCGCGTTTAGCGCCGGTCGTGAATATCAGCGCAGCTTACCGTGCGTCTCCACCCGACCTGTTCGGAGGTGTGTTGATTCCAAATTTCTAAATATTGGCTTTGTCCATACAATCCACATGGTCAAGCCATTCCCAAATAGCAAATGAACGACTAATAATGTCGACATACGATTCTGAGTTTTATTGTATATGTTGAATTTATAAATTGTTATTTAAAAACGATTAAACCATCTCATTAACATAAATCGTTTGGTTGGTACGACTGAATATGCTGATACATCACAACCAGTCTACATGAGTAATATATCTATGGTCTAAAATATCCACATCAGGGTTAAAAATTCGAGGAAAAAATTCTAAATGGCGGGGAATGTCTAAAATTTTTCAAGAATTAGGTTTTTTGCGGAGAGAAGCTGTTTGTGGGGAAAATACAGAGATGCTGGGCATTTCTTGATAATCCAACCATATTCAGAAATCATATTTATAATAATTGTGAGAAAGTACTATATTTCGTTTTTTTCCACACCAAATTTTCAAGATAGTCTATTTTTAAAGCCTGAACAAAAAAAAACTAAAATGACTACATAATATAAAATAAATCCCAATTTCAATAGATTTTTTTTCACTTTGGAGGTAAAGAAACTTGCGGGGAATTTTTTACGTCTATTCATCTTTTGTGGGTATTTTAGAACATATTAATTGGCAACACTGGTCCACATTCACATTTGAACATGCAGGTTTTTAAACACCGGCAAATTGTTTATCAGGTGCGGTCATGGATGCATTTTTGCACCTTGTTCAATAATATAACATTAGTGATGAGATGCTAACATCTTACCTAGTGTTGTAAGCTTAAGAATAAAAAACGTCTTGACTTCCGTACAAAATACAGCGTCGGTTGAAAAAAAACGTAGGCTTTTTGAGACTGGTGACGTTACGGGTCACGTCTATAGATTTGATGCGTTTTTGTGAGACCTGAAAAATTAACTTATTAACACTTCCAGAATTATTTCATCTATTAAAACTAACTATTACAATAAAAAATACTGTTATTAAAGTTGGAATATCATTATAGATTAAACAAAATGGACTGTTCTGTTTTTAAATTCAACATATATTATTATAAATTATGTACCGTAGTACGTAAGACTAGTAAGTAATGGATATACCAAAACGGTTGTATCCTAATTATATACAACGAACACACTTCAGCCACATAGTAATGTGTTGTAGTGCATTCACCAATCTGTATAATGCTATGTAAGTAGCGTTTCTAGAAATAGACATGTTAAATAAATGCGATCTATGAATAAAATATATTTTCCTTTTAAGTGTTTGCAGTGCTTGATCGAGAAAAATATGCATTTGCACGTGCCGATTAAAAATCACGTAGCTTAAGGTGAACGATCTACAGCACTACACTCACTCACTCGCTGAATTTTTCAATAATATTTTAGCTACCATCGTAATCTTAGATGGCTATTTTCCAAGGTATTTTTTTTCTTTTATGAACGAAGACTTTTAGTATATATGAACTACATTTTTATTCCTCTCTGGCAAACCCAAGCCTCTGTAGGTAAAAACAATATTTTTTATGGGAGATAATCACTGGCATACAAAATTATTATGGTCGAATTTTTCTTCACTTATTCTGCTTTCGTGATACAATTGACGATCGAATGATAGATGCATAGGTACGAATTTCAGGACTACGTGACACAAAAAAATAGTCTGGGGTTTTTTCTGGTTTCGTGATTAAATTGTCAAAACAATGATAATTATTAGGAATTTGAGCACTACATATGACCAACCTTATTTAATTTGATCAATACTATTTGTAAAAATTATCTGCTTTCGTGATTCATTTGAAAAAAAAAATCTGGGTATACAGGGTGTCCGGAAACTCGTAGTACAAGCGGGAAACTGGTGAATCTACATCACATTTGGAGTCGATTTTGTAGTATATTTTTTTTTTATTTGAGCTTTCGTTATCGAGTAAATCGAGTTTGAAGTTGATTTTTTTTTTTTTTTTTAATCAAATTCTTATAAATTATTACTGAAGATCAAAGTACCCAACTAATTAAAACTATTTGAAAGTAAAACAAATGAAGAAACTCGGATTTGAAGCATTATTTTGAAATCACCCGGTGTAATCATAAAATATTTCTGCTCTGCAGGGTTAAAACATCTGTTATTCAACCCTAAACACCAGAAAAAACTTTAACCCTAAAATAGCCGAAAAATATATTTTTTTGTTTTTTTTTTTTTTTTGAAAATGCTCAAATCAAAAAACTTTATGTTTTTTTTGGGTTCCCCATGTGGTGTAGATTCTCCAGTTTCCCGCTTGTACTACGAGTTTCCGGACACCGTGTATATCTACTTACCTATTACAAATATTTGCAATTAATACGGTCGTGTGTTTTGTTATGACCTGCTTTCGTGATCCATTAGTGGAATATTCTGATTTATTTCTAACTTGAGCGACAAATATTATTAGGTAATCGAATGATTTTGATCAAAGTTTCATCATTCACATTCGATCAGAAGCTAATTAATAATCTCCTGGTCTAGTCACTTTTCACGTCGTGTGCCGTTGTGTTTGGTACCGCAGGTGCAACATTTTTCTCCGTTTTAATTTGCATTTTTCCCGGCATTCTGGGCTTTATTTGCGAGCGGACCATAAATAATTTGTGACTTTGATATGGTTTGGCGCTCCGATGCTCGGGGGAAATTAATGGCCTTTGCGATGGTACACACGTGAAACGTATTTAAACACAATCGCTGCCAGGATTTTTAACTCATCTAAAATAGTCGCTGTTTGCAATTGAATCGGCTCCTCGCGCAATGGAGGGGTGACAATTTTTTTAATCAATTTGTGATTTGACTTTGACGAAATTCTCCATGAATTCAGAGTCAGTGAATCTTCAATAAAAAACCGCTAAGTTTTAGGAGATATTAAGATGTTTTGCTAGTTACTAGAGGAAATTCAATTAGATTAAATAGGTTTTTTCAGTTAATTGGTAACGCATTATATAGTTTACTTCCATTTTTATACTTGTTACTTAGTTCGGATTTTAAATTTGTTATTTAGTCATGCTTTTTATATTTTAGTCTACATTTACTAAATACTTTGTTGTATATTACCAATTCAACCATCTGTGAACATTTGTAATTGGTCTGATTCTTTTCCATCGTCCTTTCTATATTAAATTAATATTAACTGTTTATGTTCTTTAAAATAAATACATAAAAAGGATAAAATACTAATTATCACTAAGGAGGAGGGGGGGAATTAATATTAGAAGTGCATATATCATTATTTCATTGATAATACTGCCAGACTAGACGTATTTGGGTGATATTGCACCAAACTCTGCTACTTTGAAAGTTATAGAAAGATCAATAACTATTGATATACCATTTCAACCTTTTTTTGCTATTTGTGTGACAATTCGAACATGATCGTTGGAAAACATGGGGTATAATCTGTATGCTTGAAAAACGTTTGGATAAACCATTACAATGGATAATTAACTGAATTATTAACTCGAGACCTGAGTACGTGTCAGTTATATTTATATAAAATATTAAATGCAGTTACGGTGGGGGAATTTACTGAAGATTTAGGCAACACATCTCTAGGAAAAATATTTATCCTCGATGGCACGTATGCTAACCGAATTATTTATGTTTCAACTGAAGCACCTTCAGAAAATCTTAACATTTTAGCAACGTACCTATTAGAAATTAGAATATCCGAGAATTAGCTGCGCGTCGTGTTCTGTACCATGTGTCGTGTGTCGTATGCAGTAAGAAATCAACCATGGTTGTTAAAAAAATTAATCACACTCAGGGGTTTCTCTCTATAACGTGAAATTTCAATGTCAAACCGGATGTATAAGATAACATCCAAATATTACATAAAAAATACATGTAGTTGATTTTATGTCTCCATTTAACACCATTTTATCACTATTATAAAAAAATCCTATTCAGTCGTGACCCACCTCATAGTGGTGTGTGCGAAGATATTTATTTTAATTTTATGTTTTAATTATTAATAAATATGCTACTGATTTTTAAAAACAGTACATGTATATGTAAATATAGTGCATATTTAAATATACATACAGATTATATATACTATAATTGACAGATGATTTTCTATTCTTAAAATGCATTTCTTACTAATATATGTTTTTCTTTCTTTTCAGGTAATGCTTCAAAATTTGAAAATACGATCACTATGGGAAATAATGAACCGGCGTCAGGTAAAACTTCCTTTTTTGTAATATCAATGTACCTACGACTTCTTTCTTAGAGAAATATACTGTGGCTGAAAATAGCGGGAGGGATATTACGGCTAAAGCCATTTCAAGCGTCACCGCCACTTTTCGATTCTGAATGGTTGTCTCCCTCCAGGGCGATAATGAAAGTATCTTATTCGATGGAAATATATTTTGAGAAAACTCAGTGGTGCCCTTTTGAGTAGTTCTTGATGATAGAAGATTATATTACCGACTGCGAAGAACCCATATGCAGAGAGCGCTCATTATTTCAATCCTTTCCGCTTTGTTTAGCCATTCTATTTGCAGTACATCAGGCAAATCACTTTCGTACTTTAAGTGTAGTATTATTGCATTTATCATCATAATTTTAAGCTGAGCTGATTATACACCTACTCAAAAGTTAAACGACGTGCAAATCGGGTATGATTTGAGATTTTCACGGCCAAAAGTATTATAGTGATTTTTTTTGGGTATTATGCCGTGTTGCGCTACCTCCTTCTTTAGCCAACGTTTCGGACAGCATTGCAGTGTCCATCATCAGGGCAGATATGTAAGATGTGTAATAATGTAATGTAATGTAAAGATGTGTATTGTCCAAAACGTTGGCTAAAGAAAGATATAGCACAACACGGCATAATACCCCAAAAACAAATCACTATAATGACATGCAAATAATTTTAAAGGGGACACGTTTGAATGTGTTTGTTCACACTGATAGTATCGAAAGTTTCAAATATGTTTTTCGATCTAGTTTGGAACACCGACCGCAGTCCCCTCTAACCCCGCAAATCCCCAAAGATTCTGGGTGAGTAGCTACGTTGAAAAATTCAGTTTCAAATTAGACTCGCGAACCTAACCTGACAAAACAAAATTTAAAAAATATTTGTTGACCCATCCAGTACACCACTACATAAGCAGGAGTCTCTTTAAAATGATTTACCTGCACTCACGTACCTATCTTTCATGGTAATTGACTTATTAATAATTATTTATTTATTACTTTAATTGAGTAACTTCTCGACTTTTGTTAGAGTGTATTTTTCTAGCAGGAATACTTGCATTGTTTTTTTTTTAAAATTGTCAATACCTCACAAGAGTTCCAACTGTCAGAATCCTATGGAACTACGGCATCCCCATTTGCAAATTTTTTTGTGGTTGAAGGAAGTGAGGGAGGGGAAAATTTACAGATCTAGTCTCTAAATGTGGCTAAAACTATTTAATATATTTTTTAATATAAAATTATTGCTGATTTCACCAAACTATAAATGTATGAAAAACCCTTGCGAAATAGATTTAAATTCGTAGATACCTATGACATTGTAAAAAAATAAATACGATATGAGGCTTTTTATCAATACCGAAAAAAAATTGTTCATGTAACATTGGTGTATTAATTAATAAAACAGGATTACTGCCTTTTTCTATTTTGATATTATTTTCCAACACATCAGATTATACAATTCAGGCCGACCGTTTCGCCGTAACGTGACATCGTCGATGTGTATCCAATATCGCTTTGTTGTTAAATTTAATTTAAGCTATTATTTTGCGAATAATGGCCACGGCAGTCAGCGGATTGACGTTTTCATTTGGCGGGGTTTATTTTAATTATAGTAGTAATTGCACGAAGCGATGGGCTCGGATGTAATGTAGGGAAGTGTAGTGGTGTGGTGGCGGTGTTGGTGGACTAACGCCTAGCCGACCCCCTCCCAACAGAACAGGGTTGTAAACTTTGCGGCAGGTTTAGGGGTTGGGGGTGTGGGGGGTGGGTCCTGCCAACGAATATTAATTAAATTAAGATTTATTTGTGGAATTTAATTAGTTTTTTCTGTTTGGTTATTGAATATTAACGGCGAACATTTCAAATCCCCATGTCTTCCCTCCCCCCCCCGACTTTAGACTCACAACTTGGAGATGCGACAGTCTCACTGGCTTCAGATGGTTGGGCGGAGTTGGTACTCTTAAATGGTATTAAAAAAAATCCGATCAGTTTTATAATTTCTTCGGAGAAACATCGGAAAATGATTTTTCGAACTTACTTTAGTTTTCGATTTGCATAAAATATAACTCTGTACTATACCCGTATCAGAGATCTCTTGTTTCTTTGAGTTTTTTTAGCTCCTCGCCGGCCACGGGTTGTGTTCCGACTTTGAAGGATTGATTATTCTCGCTCGGGTAAAATACACCGGCTAGATGTTATCATGCCCGCTGAGAGTAGTATCCTGCAGGACCGTAATGATTTAAGTAACAACACTTTACATTATTGAAACATGAATGTTTTCGTTAGAGAATTACTAAGGAAATAACTCACATTAAACGTGATGTGAAAACGAGTACCTACAGATAATGAAATACTCAAAAATCTTTAAACCTTAAAAAGTTTTTTGTTGGCCAGTTAGGAACACAATAATTTAACAATCTCTGTGTTATTTCTCATTATCATAACAACTCCGTGTTTGAGTGGTTACGATCCTTGGCTACGAATCAGGAGGTTGCGTTCTATTTCAAGGGTTTTAGGTGAAAACACTCCGAATATCCGTGGTGAGTTGAAAGTCAAAATTCAATTTCTTCCCAGCTTCTTCTTCCTCTTCCCCACTTAATGCAGTCTCACAAAATTTCCTAAGTGGGATTTGAAAAGTTGTAGGTAACTCTTGAAACTCTTGTGCGGTTTCTAATATATTAATAAAACTAGGTGTTATTGCGTTTTGAGTATTATTATTATAGAATTCTTCTTGTCCTTCCCATTTCTTCTCAAGTGTCATTCCAGTGATTATTTGTCACCAATACTGCCCATCCTAACACCTTTCCGCATTTATATTTTAACGGGTATAATTTTTTACTATCGTTGTGTTTTTTGAATTATAAATCTTGTCCTATTCACATTCAATGTTATAAAAAATATTAGTTCTGTGTAATATTCAGAATAACACGTTAAATTACTCTGAACACCATGTTACGTATACGTAAGTAATCTCTCTGAAACTGCAACGAGGAATTTAATCGTGTTACAAAATTTCCTTAGGCTATATTATTAAGTTCTCCATAGTTATGTTTCAGAACATCTGATTTACCAAGACATATAGCATTTATGTACTTGCTCGTGCATACATCACACAGCATACATGTAGAGCAACAATACACAGACAAAACATATTCGTGTTGTATAAGGACGTAAGAATTGTAATTGTAGGAGGTACCCTGCAGTAGGGGTTCTAAACAGTTTTGCGGTCGGGGCACATAGAGAATAGAGTGACAGACACTATATGTTTACGATTTTGTTGCAAGAATCAACATTTAAACTACACATTAAAATTCCTACGGTATATATAATATATTTAAAAGCCATAATATTATTTAGTTACTATTAATGTTTTTTTGGCATCATTGTTTTGAATTAATTGGTAGGAAATTGGACATTCGATTTATTTCGAAAACCATTCGTGCTTCTCAATATAATCACTTTACTGACCCAACATTTCAATTCGCTTTAATCTTGATAGTAATAATGTTTGGATCATTTCTATTTTCGTGAGAAAATTACCTCAATAACGCCTTACAACTTCATTTATTCATTAACCTTCACCCTACCACTTAGATTTATAACTTCGATTTATTACTTCTGGCTTATAACTAGTGACTTAAAACTAAGACTTATAACTAGTGGCTTAAAATTAAACATATTTTTATGACCGAGTGGGTATTTACATAATACTGTTATAATGTGGCTTTACAACTATGCCTTTGAAGCTGTGATTAGATAATTGCAAGCCTCGGTATTCGAAAATAATCTCCACTCATTATTTTTTAAAGATGACGGTGTAATAATTAAGTTATCACTATTTATAATGTTGAGATCCCCTGCTTCATAGGTCGTTTAAACTATAGTAAAGCTAACAAGTATCACGCTTTGTAAGTTGGTCTCACGCGCATCCCAGCCACAACCTGCTAGTTCGGTATTTAGAGATTGTATTTTTATTTTATTATTTCAGTTTGACCTTTGTCTTGCCCCGTGACCCTTGACATTAGAACAATGGTCGCTTCGGGAGTTAAGTGTGAAATGTCCGAAGAGAACTTAAATACCAGAGTTCCACATTAAACATCTTTGCCTCTTACTGTCTTCTGGATTAAATCTGAAGTCCGATTCTGAAAGTGCCTCTCTCATAAATGTGCGTTTATTATTCTATTGTTATCATTTGATTATTTATTTCACATGAACAATATTTTCTGGTCTTTCTAAGACGACACAATACCCTAAAATAAAGTCGTAAACGTAACGACGCGCGACGCGACGTAAGTGAGGAAGGCGGGTAAGAAAATATGCGACGCGCGGCTCTGGTGTATTGGATGAACTTACGGTCGATTTTTCCCTAGCAGGCTTTGAAAATTGATCTTTCCGTGGGCTTTTTTTTAATTAATTCTTTTAAACGTATTACTACAATCTCAGATGTTTCTACCTTAGTTTTTACCTAGAAAAATTAAATCTGTTGCTTACCGCTAATTTTATAGCTGAATAACGTTTTATAAAATTTTAAACTGTTTTACGTAAAATATTTAAATGGTAAGGTACTGTTTTTATTAATCTGAAATACAAATAACTTACACACTTGGGTATCGGTCTGAAAAAAAAATATTATTGTCTTGTGTCGCCTTAATTTTTTATTTATTTTGCTTAATCTTAATTCATAACTTGCACTGAAATTTAAAAGTACAATACATAACAAATTTATAAACCTAACTCTAATTGTTAATTGTTAAGAGGTAATTCTTTGGTCTTTTAAAGATTTTATAGTTTAAAAGTGTTGAGTTACACCTATACGTTACCAATTATCTGCCCATATTCGTTTCCTAGGTTACGGAATCTGACTGTGTATTGGGGAGTGTGCATAGGCTTCTTAACGCTTGTGGTAGTTGACCTAGTAAAATGATTAGGCGCGTGCCCATTAAATTATCATTTTAAAACGCTTTCTAAAACCTCACTCAAATGGGAAAAATCTTGGCATTCTTTGGTCACTTCCAAAATTATAACCCGGTTATATTTTTAATTCTATATTTATAAATCATAAGCATTTAATATATGAAAATAATTAATTAATTCGTTCTGACTTTCGATCCTTAACATATACCGTTTAATGTTCTAATTGCCATGTAATACAACTTACAACTAATATAATTTAAGATTTTAACATAATCTCTATTGAAGAGCATATGAAATAAAACTCGTTATTCTTTATGCACTGCTAATAGTACGTAATTTTCACGTTATATTATTTTTATTTCTTATATATATATTATCTAACTGTAGTCTTTCTGATCATGTCTAAAAATAAACTATATTCTTCTCCTTTTAAACACTACATACTTTAATAATTCTTCTAATGGGCACGCGTTGAGTCCAACTTAGCTACTGAACACGGTCAGTAGCTGAGTTGGCATCGCGTTTGGGTCCCACCCAGACGTAGCGTGCCGAATTCCTCTACTGGCTAAGTGCTCCATCACAACACAAGCAACATTTTTCGCTTTCTGTGGTGGTAGTAGAATATTTTCACATATTGTCAGGTTATTCGTAACCCGGGAATGTTTGTCTTACTCTCTTTAAAAAAAATGTAAATGACATTGCAATAACATATTTTTTACTGTACATTCCTGTCGTCTATCTCAACACAAGTTACACCTAGTGGGGTAGGTAATGCAAAGCATACAATTAAATTGAATAAACAAAAATCATTGTTAACCTACTAATATTGCTTTTTTTAAGAAAATATAAAAAAGAGTATATTTATTTCAATAAACGGCGATTTATCGGAACTGTACTGAATATCATACGCTATTAGGCTATATAATAAGATTTGGCATTTATAAATCTGTTTTCCTTTCATGACGTGACCAATAACGCATACATTTTTTTCATCGGGTAATAAAACCATTTGTCGATTCAGATTTACATTCTCGTTATACAATATTTCACATAACTGGCAACTTGACCTTCTGTATTTCGATATTGTTCTGTCCATTTTAGTAAAACAACTACCCACCCTATAAATGCGAGAGTTAATATTAAACTAAATATATAAATAATCATAAATGATGATTAATAATGTTCCATGCCAAAATCCATCTTATTTATAAGCAAAATTTTACATGACTTCTTAGTTAACGGCCTTTAAGATTTTGCGTCGTTTAAATGAATGCCAACCAGTTTTCGAGATGCTTATAAAATGTAATCTCTGAATGTATCTTTTTGAATGCACTCCCTCTTTGATCGCCACGGTGCACTATCTCGTCTGCATCTCGGTAACTATTTTTCTCTTTCTAGTCTATGATTGTATGCATTTCTCCGCGCTTCGCTAGACATAGCCTGTCCTGATCTCATATCTTATGCTGCAGAACTGCCTTATCCATTCCCCCTCGCTTTTTCTATTAAATTCCTGATTTACTTACCAGGGAATTTGAAGACAGATAGGGTTACCAATAAATCATCATTAAATTGCTCAATTCTGAACATCTAATTATTATTCATGATTTTCAAAAGCATCGTGTTTTTCAATCAAAGCATACTTATATGAATGAGAAACACGGAAACACAATATCTAATGCACAATAGGTGCATAACTGAAAGTAACGTGATGTGGAATGGAAAGATGCATGCCAGACATCACGCTAGCAGATTGTAGTGGAGACGAATGCATGGGGAAGAAAATGAAAGTATTTGAGATATTAGTATTTAAGTGTCAATGCGCGAAATACATCGCATGAAGAATGGACAATGTAATGTCAAATCTCGGCGCCTAAGAGGATTGGTAGAATGATAACTACTTGAATCCATCCTAAGACCTGCCGGTTTAACAATATAATCAAATTAGACGGAAACACGTAGCAGCACGAAGCATGAAACCGGGGAAAGAGGAAACAGTTTTGGAAGGACTTCATCCTGTAGTGCACAGACAACTGTTTTGGCCCCTAAAAAAAATCAGGACGCCAATTTTTTTGTCCTAAAAAAGAACCGACAACGAAGTCGTCTCCCATTTATTCCTTCAACGAGCCCCATCTCAGAGCGATTTTTAGATTATTTCGATTACTAATTCGTTCGAAATGTTAAGCATAAGTAATCGATCACTTCAAAGTGTAAATCTCGTATTATGGTCAACTAGTACAGACCTCATGTTGCATGATGGTGAACCTCGCTAATATGTAATTATTTGTAATGATTGCACATGCATGATGAACCACAGCATGACAGCACGTTGTATGATGCTTCTTTTAGTACATTATATCGTTTGATAATACACATCTCTTTAGGAGACACGTGACAGCTAATCGCGTGAATGTTGTTTATCATTATTATATTAAATTAAGTGGAACGTAGCGTCCCAGTACCTAATGTGCAACCTAATATATATATATATATAATTTAATATAATATAACTACAAAATCATTCCCGTCGCAATTAATTAATTGGTATTTTTAATTGCCATGCTATGCAATGATGCTGGCATTAATATTGTCAGTAAATTTACTATCAAATTGTTCATCAAAATATTGCGAGAAAAATTGTTTTCCCCGCAAATGAACGCCGGAATCTATGGCCAATCGGACTTGCTACTATAAACCTCTGAACTATTGCGACTTTCTTCAGGCCCACCATAACGTCCCAATATATGTATTTTTTTAAAATTTTATTAATACACTATTTTGTGTTTTTCTTTTAGAGGCTTTCTCTCCATAAATAGTGTAATTTACATGTATGACTTGATGTTAACAGTGTTTCGGTAACACATATCATCATGGCACTCCGTGCATTACAAAATAATGTCCATTAAACAGTTTTAAATGTAAAAAATAGTCATTTTTATTTGTTAAAAAATCACCTCATGGGCGCATGAAGAGCGTTTTGTATGTATAAAACAGAATATCTTCCGCGAACTGTATCAGATTTTCCTTATATCTTCCTTATCAAACTGTGACTTGTTATTGCCTACCGAATGAATAATGTCTCAATTATAAGGGTATTACTCAGTCAGCCCGGGTGAGGATCGATAAACGTCTTTGTTGCAGATAATAATGCACGTCATTATACAGAATCTGGGAAGATTTCCTATGTATATTATGCGCATTTGAAAGACGCCCATTATAAGGATGCAACTCGTCCCGAGGCGGTGTACCTAGTAGGTACTTGCTTACCATAACGGGGTGAATCTCTGAGTAAACGAGCTTTCCGAAATAAAACGTAAAAACAGACACAATCCTATTGCAAGGCAAATACGAACAATCTGCCCCAGGTTAAGCGAGGGCATTCTCCGGTGGAACGTTCGTTATTTATATGAAGCTTTATTATTGTGAATGGCTATCCGACAGTCTACAGCAGGGATGCTTAGACTTGTGCTAATGGACGTCTACGATTATTTTATTAAGAGCCAAGTTGTCGACTATGTAACTAAGAAATAACATTACATTAAAAAAACTACATTAGGTAACCACTATACAAGTTCATTAACCTCTTTGGCAGAATCTCTTATTATAGGCATAATTTTTGGATTGTTTCACATTATTTTTAATTAAATTTATCCTTATATAGAAAAAAACAAACGCATTTATTTTCAGTTGCTCTGACTTTTGTTCATATATCTAAGACATTTTTTCTACTGTACACAAGCTTCACATTGAAACTCTCTAAAATGCATTTGTGCTAGAAAATTGATAACACCCATGAAAGTTGCAAATTTCATGAAATTGAAAACTCCCTTTAAAAGTTTTTTAGTTTCCTCGTAACTATATTTTTGATTCGGTGTGTTGTCCTCCCTTCGATGGGAAGAATATCTTTGAATCAATCGTTGATTATTCAGTCGGTGCACGTTTCCATTTAAATTAACTTGTTGCGCTAATATTTTCAAAAATGGTTTTACCCTGTCAAGCATTTGTAACTCCTCGTTAACCCTATGAAATCCGGTTATATCATTACAGAATACGCTTATTATGCGACCCTACGATGAAATGTTGACTATGCACTGGATTGATAAAATAGATGTGAACTATTTTCTACGACTTTTTAATATCTAACTTCGAAAATCTTTCCCGGTCAACCGTTTGAGTTCCCCTGATCTACAGTCTCCAGTTCTGCAGTTCCACAGTATCTCTCGCTAAGCTAATGGAACAGGCGTGCAGGCATGCGGATTAATTGGTTCCCTATTCCCTATTACACTTGCCGTATTATCTCCTTCTTTGTTTTGTTCATTTATCAGACTTGTTGTTGAATTATTATTTATCATCGAACCGAAGATAGATTGTTACATTTTGATAAAAGCATCGAAAATATTATCTTATCTATGACTTCTTTCGAGACACCCGTTTTTTATCATACATTCCGTTTACTAGAGTACCCATATTTTGATTATAATCATCTTCAACTTAGAATCAAGTCATCTGTATGGATTTTTCTCACACTCTTCCCACATCAATTCTTTGTGCTGACTGAAAAAACTGTTTGTTTCCATTATGAACCATTGGATCTTTGAGGTATCCAGCATTGTTGAAGCTTATAAGCGGCTGATAGTGAATGCGAACAGTGGGTCAAACCATCAATGATTCCACTTAGAATTTATCCGCTTTTTTCATTCTCCCCTTCTTTATTGAGAATCAATTTCCATAGAACAATACTAATACTGTCCCTGACACTATTTCCTGGCATTCTTCCCAATCAGATAAATGCTTCTAGAATAATATTTTTACGACGTAACTCGGAAGTCAATGATTATTTGGAAAGAATGCGCCTTGTCTTACATACATTAGGTATAAGGACACAATTTAAGAAAAATCATCATTAATATACAGGGAATTATTAATGATGACCTTTTACTAAAAATGTACCTAATCATGTTTCAATTTTTATATTTGGGAGGCGTGTTTGGGTACCGCCGCACCGGACCCATTTATTGAATAACCAACACCTCTGCTATAGGTCATTCCAAGTGGTTCGCTACGTTTGGGGATTTAGCAGGGGTGCCCGGGTTCATCGGGTGAGGTGTGTTCAGGTTTCGCCTGTCCACCTGCTGCGTGGCGTGCAGGGATCGGGAGAGGCTGGTTTGGGAGACCCTTTGCCCTCTCCAACTGGTCTCTCTTGACCCATCGCCTTGCGCTGCAGCGGGAGGGTAGATCATTCGTCCGTCACTCCTGGACACACTGATCCCTAGATTCCTACCCACCCCTCATACCTTTTTATCTTCCCAAAACTTCGTCACCCTCCTTAAAGATTACAGGCCCTGAAGGAAATTATTTTACTCGTGGCCTACTGCGTGGGGTTAGTGTTAAAACAAAAAAAAATCATCACTGACCAATATGACATGAACTCAAACACTCATCAGTCGTTTATTCAGTTGAAAGTCTATTTAAGTAAGTGAAAACTTATATTCAAGTTTTCGTAATCATGGTATTTGTTATACAATTATTTGGTTGTAGGAATGTTGACATTTTATAAAATCATCAAACGCTGCAGCGAGCTTGATATAATAATAATAATATACGAGTACATCATCAGATATTGTGAAATATCCCTTCTGATAACCGTTAATTTTTTATTCCTCTGCACGAACACTAATTGTATAAATACTATTTTTTTTTATTAAATAATCATTGTTTACGCTTCCGTGTGGGTCCTTATGAAATTGTATTTAGCCTTAACAGCGCGGTGTGGGGCGTGAGAAGCCCAAAAGCCCCAGAGGATAAAACACGTATTAAAGCATATTTTAAACCTTTGATACATTGTTATGTTGCTATGAGATTCGTATCGATTCTTGCCAACACCAGAACTCGGAAACAGATGCTGCTAGACCAGAGAGATGGCGAACCTATCTTTAAGTGTGGCAAGATATTTATTTCTCAGTTAGATTTATTATTTATAGTAAAATTAATGAGTGCCATTAAATATACGTACTGTATAAACGTATTATGGAGTTCCGCAGGGATTTATATTAGGACTACTACTGTTTAAAATCTACAATTTTCTTTCTACTTAACATGATAAGAACCTACAACCCACATAATATGTGTTTGATTATCGTTTGTCTGATTCTAAGTTTATTGTAAATTACAAATTAGAGTTGACAGCTTTTAATCTCACACCTGCTACGGTCAATATAAAATGTACTTGTACACGCCAGCATTTAAACTCACGACCTCTGAATTATTTTTTTGTGACACTTCACAAAAGCGCCTCTGTCTGTACAGTGTAAAGGCGGGGAAGCTATTTAGCCAGCCGGTTGGCCAGCGTCGTGGGGCAGCTTAAGGTAGGGGCTGCAGGAAGGGTTTTATTAATGTGGGTCTTGAAGAGGCCTGGATTATGTAAAGGAGGAAAAACAAATGCCGCTAACTCGTTCCACATACGAGCCGTCTTACACAAAAGCGAGTCGAAGAAGCGGCCCGTTCACAAGTAGCCAACATCAACTGTGAACGGGTGTTTCGCTCGTGTAGGTACGTCGACGCACGTACGTGCACCGGGATCAATGCTGCTGGCTCCATTAAAATACCTGTAGAACACACTTAGCATGCCCATATTGCGGATGTGCATTAGAGATGGCAATCGTTCTGTTAACAATGGACCGCCCTCCTTTGCACATAACCAAGTAGGCTTATCAAGTATTGTGGGGCTCCGAAATTCAAATGTTGGGCATACTTGAGATTTGTATAGGGTTAGCGGATGGTTACTTTTAGCAGAATCTGCTGGCCATATACCAGACGCTACATTACCCCTCGACCACGGAAGCCTTAATAAATATATTTAGAGTTTATGCTATCCCTATTTTCAAATCGTCCAGCCTGATCCCATTGTCCAATTGATCCAGTGTTGTAAATTAAAAAAAAAAATGGCTCCTGTCGTTTGCCACCCCTGTCCTAGAATCAACACCATCTCGTAATAAACCTCGTTTAATCTGAACTCTTCATAGCTCTCGTTAACATTTTTTTCAGGTTATGAATTAAATATCAAATCTTCGTTATACACCTTTATCGGTTTTATATAGAATTTCGTTAAATAAACCAACCATTTTATATTCATTTTATTATGTGATAGGTACATTAATTCTATAAATAATATTGTTTTGTTTGTGTTGTTATGACTAAATATTATGGCTTTTGGATTTTTTTTCTTTATTATCTAATAAATTATATCCATTCTCTTTTTGGAAGCACTTAACTATCGCATAAAACTTGATAAATGACGTCTTTGAAATTAAATTTTATGTGCATTTTTCGTGCAACGTTCCGGTTATGTAGTGTTTTATTAAATATGTTCATCCTAGTTTCAAAAGGATTATGGAGGGACATTCAGATAAATCAATTTTATTGTTCGCGGTTTACACTACAATTAATTTGACTAATTTAATGCTGTGTTCCCGGAATTTGTCAATCACTGATTCCGGTCCGCATGCGGAATTTAAAAAAAGATTAGAATTTAAAATAACAAAGCGAGTCTCATCCGAAATTTCTATTATTCACCAAAACGTGTTAAATGACGAGTTGATTTGAATCACTTGCTTGAAAAATTCCATTTGTTTACTCACTCAGCGAATGAAGTTATGCATGCCACATTTTCATTATGTATAGTCTATATATTATTAAACACATAAACATAAACTCGTAGCAGCCGTCACGTTGGTTTTTTTTTACAAAATAGCAACATTTTTATATCATGTTTGTATTTCAATTAATGGGAAAAGGGCACTAAACGACCAAACACACGAAAATCAAGTAGGAATGTAGATAACGTCAAGTAATTTTTACTTTTAACATCATGTAGAATCACCTACTGAAGTCAGCGAACTTTACCCCCGGACACCCTGCATACCGCAATACGGCTGGCCGAATGAAGCGTCGTCCCGTTTCTGTGCAAAAGTGTAAATTATTTTTTTACTTCTACCATCATGTAGAATCGCCTCCCGAAGTCAGCGAACTTTACCCCCGGACACCCTGTATTCCGCAGTATGGCTGGCCGAATGAAGCTTCGCGTCGTCCCGTTTCTGTGCAAAAGTGTAAATTATTTTTTTACTTCTACCATCATGTAGAATCACCTCCCGAAGTCAGCGGACTTTACCCCCGGACACCCTGTATTCCGCAGTATGGCTGGCCGAATGAAGCTTCGCGTCGTCCCGTTTCTGTGCAAAAGCGATGCACCGTCTTGCCACGCTTGCTGCACGCAGTCGGTTTTACCCCCTAGGCGCGTCAAACGATGTTCCACATCCCCTATGAGGAGGACTAAGCAAAACATTATGAATTATTATAACCGTATAATTTGTTATTATGTACTAAAAATAAATAAATATGTTTTGGAATAAAATAATAATAATTAAAACAGCAACTAAATATATTTTTCTTATTGTATTTATATTGGAGGGACGAATCACATTTAGGAAAGTGAATTCTGATCAAAACCTTGTACTGTATTACCGCCCAGCATAAAATTTTGCTTTTCCTTTCCTAAACACGCTCATTAAAAAACATAAATATATATCGTTAAAATATATACCGAAAAGTTCAATTATATCCAATTTTCCAATCATGTCCTAAATCCTGTATCTAAATTTCGAGAATAAACAATTAGTTAATGTTAATTAAGTGTTAACCTCGAGTGACCTACCAGGTAAGTGTGGTTACTGTCTATTTGTATGTCTAATTATCTCCATATATAGTTAGTAATAACATAGATCTTTGTATAAATGTATTGTATATTTATACAGCGCCCTTGAGGTGATTTTGCACAAAAACGGCGCTGTACAAATCATCTAAATATTATTATTGTTTAACGATTATTTTAGAACTGATATAATTGAACAAGAGGTGGTTTTCAAAAATGTTCGCGGTCTTCAATAACAAGCTCAAGTCGTGATTTTGTAATTCTAGCTACAAAGTTCCGGATTGTTTATTTTCAATGCGTGTTCTAGCCTGGAGATCTCATCTCCAATGTTTACAAATGCGGGAGGAAATTACTGTAAATAGGTTTCATGTTTTTGTATCCATACAGCATCCCATCCAACTCAATGGCTCCTCACATTGTGTGTCACGCGATATCAATAATATTTACAAACACTGCGCGTCTGAATAATCATAAACTGAATGATTAATCACCTAACATCACTCACTTGAATCCTCGAGATTGGCCACTTGCATACTGTTTTAATTTTTGGAATGATTTTTTAAGGCATTGGAACTTTTTCGATTCCGTTGCAATTTTTGGATACATATTTTTTAGTACGGGCTAAATTGAAGTATTATCTTTATAGAGTATACCAGTGTTACTATATTGTAACAAAATCACTGTGAAGATTTGTAAAAATAAATATGAGAAGAACAATATTTATTTGAATGTCCTAAAATAAAGAGTCAAAAATTTACTAAAAAAAATTGTCGCACATCGCTAACACATTCTGTGTTTATCATATTAATAGATTAAAAATAAGTCTTGCATTATCACAAAGTTTTCACATACGGATTTGCGTAATTTATTACAAATTAGTATTCAACGTACATTTCATAGGATTTTCTTACTGTGTAGTAAAAATATTAGATTTAGTCAATTAAAAACTCTTTCAAGTGGTTCATTCATGTACTATGTTAAAATCTAGACATTATTACTATGTAGTATAACCAAATTCGATACGACGTACTGCCACGTCAGTAATTCAGTCGCTCGGCAGATGCTGGATGCTGCGTGAGGTGGATTAGTCCGTTTGCGTCAAATAAATAAACCCAAAACAGCTGGCAAGTAGTACCTAGTTAGGCACCGACCTAATGTCCGCAATTGCATGTCTCAACTGAAGTCCGAAGTAAAGAGCATTTTGGTATTTTTTACAATTATTTTTATGGAAATTTATGTATACAAAGTATGAACATAACTGATAACAGGTAATAATTAAAATGTGTAATATTTAATTACAGAAATATTACATTTTCATAATTATCTAGCAATATTTTTATTTACAGATGTACCCCCATTAAAAGCTATAGTGCATGGGAGAGGGGTGTTATTTACTTAGTTATTAAAAATTTTGTAACTGTTTTTGTTTTTATTTATTTTTTCTCTCTTAGTATACGGTATATTTTTTTAGTTGTGTTTTAAACCTAACCATATGAACCCGGGCATCCCTGCTAAGTCACCAAATTTGTGGCGGTCCACTTGAAGTGGCCTATGGCAGAGGTGTGGGTTATTCAATGCATTATTCCCGGGGCGCGGGTACCCGTATTCGCCCCTTAAAATGACGAAGTTACGTGAAAATTTCATTGACAACATGCCTACTAACTAACTATCCATCATACTGTTTCCCTAGGCTGAGAGGACGGACCGCCAAACAACTCTGTTCTGACACACTCCTTGCTTCAATCACATTCATGCATCGTCTTATACATACCCTGCTGTCATTTTTCATATTTAAGATATATATCCAGCTAACCCATTGGGCCATTTTGTACCCGTGTTCTAATAATAATAATAATATTTGGATGATTTGTACAGCGCCGGTTTTGTGCAAAATCACCTCAAGGGTGCTGTACAAATATATAATACATTTCTACAATGATCTATGTCATTACTAACTATATATGGAGATAATATTCAGTACAATTACTAGTTTTAGTTTTCAAGTAGTCAGTAGTTTTAAGTCAGTAGTTCTAGTATTAACTATTTAAGAAATACATTTGTACAGCGACCTTGAGGTGATTTTTCACGAAAATTTCGCTATAGAAATTAGCCAAATTATCAAATTACCAAATTATCAGTTAAAAGCGAATGTTTTTATGAGGACGGCGGAACATGTATTCGTACAAATATAGATATTGTCATACTGATATTGTCGCATTCCGTCATAATATTTATTAGGAATATAACACGCGTTCTCGATATATTCTGAATGACTAATATTTTATCAGGAAACTGACATGCTATCTCTTTTTAATAGGATCATTTTCTTCGTGTAAAATTCTTTTTAAAATAGTTGCGTTCATGTATTATATGTTAAAATGCTGTGCAATATTACGCGCAAAAGCTCACAGTTAGATAGTTTTTCTGCTTCAGCTCACATATTTTCTCTGTAATGCAATTGTAAATGGTCTTAATTTATTCTACTTTTATGTGTTTATTATTTTTTGCGTCATCCTTCTTTTTACATGACGATGATTTCCATTTTCCCTACTTAGTGTAGCGTAGTGCTACGTGTTTGTCTTTAGGTTCGATTCCCGTGCAGTGTAGGTACTATCGAGCAAAATGCCTTTCTAACTGTGGCTAGGTAAATTGATAAATACGCGTATTAACTTAAGCTTTCACGCAACACCCTACTTCACGTATTCACGAAGTGTGAGAAATGAGATTGCTTGGTGTTACTCTGTACTCCATACAGCAAGCGATTATTGTTTTCTTATGTCTCTCAGCCAGTTTAGGCTCTAGATTTCTAGATTACTGGTAAAACAAATAACCGCGGCATAACGAGGCGTTAGATGATATAAGTTGACTGTTTACCCAGAGGTGAAGGAAGTGTCGACAGCAATCCGTGTTGTTTATTATGACGTGATGTGTGCATCGCCCGAGATTTGGAACAAATTCCTTTATCATGAACTCTAACTTCGTAAAGAACATTCTATATTTTATCTTGTTATGTCCTGCTATTAGTCAGTAAGGCGTAGTTTAATGCTAAATCACTATTTTGATATTTATAACAAATTAAGTGTACATTATGAATACCAAAAAATATGCTTTAGATAAATTGAAGGTTTCCTATCGTTTCGGTTGAGTAGAATACAAATAAAAAATAAATAACTCAATAAAAAATATAAATGTAAACTACTAAAAAATAAAAAAAATTTCAATAGACATGTATGAACGCGTAAAGGAAACATCTTATAGTATTATAGCTAAGATTATCTGTGACAGTTTCACTTGATTAACTTTTTTGCTTTCTTATTTATTTATTTATTTAGTAATTTACGGACAATATGTCCATTAAAACCATAATATTGACACGAATAAGAAAACATAGATGACAGTGAATGGAGAGTACCTACATGAATGTGAAGGGCAAAGACAATGTAAAATAGAAAATGTACATATAGAAAATAACTACAAGTCAGAGCATCAATAACGATTAAGCTGTGAAAAATTACACATTACGTATCGCTTTTTGAAAGTCATTTAGACTTACACCAAAAAATTCAATGCTCTGACTTGAGTTTACAAGTTTCGACATTCTGGACAAAGAAGAATGGTACCCATAGTTAGTTGAGTGGTGATTGAGGAACAACAATTCATTATTTCGGAGTCTACGGGAAGGGATGTTGAATTGAATGAGTTGTAGCAGTTCAGGTGAGTCGGTTATACTGTTGATTATTTTAAATATGCAAATTAGATCGGAGTCTTTTCTACGTTTTTCTAAAGAAGATAGGTTTAAAGTTTGTTCAATTTCCTCATATGAGTAATCGCCTCTTTCGAGTCCTAACACTCCTAACCTCCAAGCAATTCGCCGTAGGAAGCAATGTTGGACAGATTCGATGTGACTAATGTGGACAGCATAGAAAGGAGACCAAATGACACTGGCATATTCAAGGTGAGGGCGAACCAACGAACAATAAAGAGTTTTAAGTGATTTATTTACGATGTTATTTATATGATCTCGAAAAGAGAGTTTGCAATCAAGAGTGACCCCAAGGTCCTTGATGGATGTGACAGTTGATAGACAAGCACCATTTAGTTTATACTCAAACTGAATAGGTTTATTGGCTCTGTAAAAGGACAAAACTTTGCATTTATCAACATTAAGTTCCAAGCAGTTTAGTTTGCACCAATCATTAAATGAATCAATATCAAGTTGAAATAGTAAACAGTCAAGAAAGGATTTAATTATCTTAAGAATCTTATTATCATCAGCAAAAAGCCAGAAGCTTGTGTGCGAAAAAACTTTAGTTAAGTCGTTAATAAAAAGGTTAAAAAGAAGCGGTGTCAAATGGGCTCCTTGGGGAACACCGGACGTTACATCAATGTTAAAGGATTCAAAGTTATTTATTTTAACTCTTTGTTTTCTATCACTCAAGTAAGATTGAAAAAATGATAACATAGGGTTTCTAATACCTCTAGCATAAAATAAAAATAAAAAATAAAATAAAATAAAATAAATAAATAAAGTTTGGCCATGAGGATTGAGTGATTTACTTTGTCAAAGGCTTTAGAGAAGTCGGTGTAAAGGACATCAGCCTGAGAGTTGTCTTCTAAAGCTTTAACAATGATGTTTGTAAAAGACAGTAAATTAGTTGTTGTAGATTTCGCCGATCTAAATCCATGCTGTTCCTCAATCAGAACATTTTTGAAAAAAAAGAGTGATTTTCTTTGTAATTATTGACTCAAATATTTTCGGAATATTAGATATAATTGATATTGGTCTGTAATTTCCAATATTTGATTTGTTCCCAGACTTGAAAATGGGTCGAATATACGAAATTTTCCACGAGTGCCAAAGTTCCAGATGATAGTGATAAGTTATTTACAAAATAATATTATAAAATTATTTACAAAATAAATAAAAACCAGTTTTGTGCTTGAAATCGAACGTTTCTACACTCCGTTCTACACTCGAAAAAAACTCCGTTTCTCTTAAATCGATAATTAGTTGACTCTGTCCCTTTTCTGTACCTACAGAATATGAACAGTATTTTTCTCTGATACGTTTATTATATTTTGCAAATGTGTGCTTGTATTTTGTAAAATATATGCATGAAAATTTAAATGTTACCATTTTTCACCAAGTTACTTCCTAAATCTAATATGGTGACCGGATAAATCATCACAATGATAATTCATCACATCTTTAAAAAGTTATATAAAGTCATGGAAAGTGACGAAACAAAAATTTTATTAACTGGATTAAGTAGGTTAGGTTAATTTTTTTTTCATCGTTTCTAATGACTTTTTAATTGAAGTAAGTGTGTCGAATTGTCACTGTGTTGAGTTATCATGCAACCATCTAATATGTGGTAGATATATATGAGCTTTTTATACACTATGGCTTGGTTATATCTAATCGAATTAAATAAACATCATCAATTTACTCACATTGAGGTATACATAACTCTATGTTTACCGATAATTTACTTATCGCATTGACTTGAATATGAGAAATTTCTGTGACATCAAGCTATTTTAATAATCTACTAATGCAATAATATGGACAGTACTGTTAACTGCATTTATTATTTGTCTGTATAAATTTATGCATTATTAATATATGACCTATCTTCATCTCTTCCCATGTCTTTCGTAGTTAAAATATTTAAACCTCTATTAAGTTTTTTGAAACTGAAATGATTTATGTTATGAATGCACCTGCTTTTACAAAATAATCTAATAATAATAAATGGAGCAATCTAAATCCGGAACCGTTCCAGTTCCGTACAAAAACCCGTTCCACAGCCCTAGTATATGTTATGTATTATACTGTAGGTACATACCCATCTATTGACTAAGCTTCCCGAAGTAGTTATGTAAGTTTGTTAGTTTGTCGACTCCAATTATGGATGTCCAACTAAATGTAACTTTATAATGCGGCCGACATCTCTCGTCTCTCTTGCAGCGAAGATAAGAGACTGTTCCAAACAAACGGGTTCTCCGATCCTATATCCGTTTGGCTATATTACTGGATAGGATGAAGAATCTGTAATCAAAAAAGCCTTGGCACTTTTCGTAAGATATGTGCTGAACGTGAAAAAAATGATTCGTATACCTACCAAGATAATTTTTAGTTAATTTTACATCAATTTATATTTGTTTCTTTGACCGTATTTTTCCTTAATGTGCTTCGTGTTACTTTTTGTGAAATGTGTTCTTTCCTACTATGTGTGTAATTTTTTTTTTGCATACATCTAAATAAACGTTCAAAAAGAAAAAAAGCCGTGTTTGATTTGATATATCGTTGTAGTCGCAATAGCATTGAGTTGTTAGATACATTATGAAAATGTTTTATTTGACGATCAAGTGTTTTGTGGATGAATAGGTCTTGGATAACTCGGACACAAACAAGTGAAGTTCGTGTCTTTTCAAGAGAGAGATGAACATATGTACCATACGTTGGAAGATTTGTATGAACGTGGAACAAAGTAATTATTTCATACTAGGCTTTATTGCTCGCAACTGTGTAATGGTGGCGGACCTATTTTGCAGAGGATTGAAACCAACGCTTTGGATCACTCGGCTAGAAATGGCTAATTTGATTATTTTGCTGTTAGTGCATTGTTACCTAGTTAATCACTTTTGGAATTGCTTTGTTTCCATGACTGATGTAACACAAAAATAAACATGTAAACATCCTCTTATCCGTCTACGGTTTCTTTGTCCTGCCTCAGAACTTTCACCGAGTGGTTAGTTTTGTCTATTTTCTGAACGTTCCATGTTTTTGTGTGATACAACTCGTTACTTTCAACAAAATAACACTTTATTTCGTAACTATTTTAACAAGCATCACGGATTATTTCGCTGTGTTCATTAATTTCAGTCATTATTTGTGGAATTCATCAGATTACAGTTCGCCACAAACCAGCAATTTAAAATGTGCAATGGTTTATGCTTGAATATGTGATTATTTGTGATCTGATTATATAAAAGCATCTGATTTTATTATTACTAATATTAATATTTTTTTATTATTGTTCAATTGAAATATATGAATTACACAATATGGCATGCTATTGTATTTTTTGACAGTTGTACGCCTTATTTGGCTATCTTATAGGAAAATAGTGGAATGGAGTTAGAAATTCATATTTGAAAAACTTGTGTGGCGACAATCTTCACCTTTCAAGAGTTCTTGCTGTTGTAGCACACCAAAATACCAATTAAATATGAAATACCCATAGACATATGAATATTAGTAGACCTGCCCTAAGTGATTAAAAGCGTATTATCCCCACTCCCCATACCGGTTCCATTGAGCCGGCTGGGCTCGCGTACGGCCTCAAGTGATATTTGAAAACGTGACGTCATCATTCTTGTGCGAACTATGGTCGCGACATCATCGGTTCATTTTACGAAATAACACGGCAAAATGTTTACTTGTACTATGAAAACTGGTAAAAATAGATGCGAAAAAAGAGAATAAACCCAATTGTCGTATTACATTCCATATATAAGCATTATTTTATTTTATTTTAAGCATATTCACATCGTATAATATGAATCAGTTGTTACTATCACATCGAGAAACGTCTGGACGCGAAACACAAAGCTGGTTGGTTGCTGGGAAGTAAATTATGAACATTTATAAAAGTGTCTTAACTAAATACTCTGAAACTAACTACGACTCTGAATATAGAAGCTGCCTTACTTTGCCGAATTTGGACTTCGCAAATTTGTTCATAACGTGGCGAGTAATTTGCGCTCCCATGTAAAAATGTCTATTCATTCAAAGCAGATTTTACTTTTAAGAAGTAAATGGTGATATTATAATGCGAGATGCCTATTTACTGTCAGATTGATTTATTGACGAATCACAGTCATCTTCACTCCCTTCGTTCTTCAACAGTTGATTTTACCCCTCGCCTTTATCTTCTCGTCTATTAATTCCTATGTCTGTGGAAATACCAAAATAAATAATATTTACAACGATTTGTTGTGTGTTTGTAAAAATGTGTTGATATTGTTTTCCCGCACAGGATTTTCGCACATATTTTTCATTAATCTTTCCCACTTCCACCCTTTTTGGAAATACCCGTATTATCCAATCATGTGGGATGCTCGGACCAGGGATTATTTATCGTTTCATCAAATAATAAATCACAGCTAATACTCCTGGTTCGAATCCCAAAACAGTAAGTAGGTGTGGCTTTTTTGGGATAATTTAGGCGTCCCTCAAGGTTCGCATTTTTATGTCCTCCGTGTTTTTAATCAACTGTCAGAAGTGATAATAAACTGTAATCCTCCAGTTAAGGGGTTCTCAAAAAGGATGACTTGTGGTAAGTGGATAGGTAATTTATGCTAAATAAGTCGCTACGGATATGGTATTAGGTTATATCTACCTTGAAAACAATTTTCCAGAAAGCAATAACATGATGACGTATTGAAAACCAATGGCTATATAAAGTACAACTAGCATACTTGACACCCTAAATCACACCCCTTAATTATTTTTTTCTTAACTTTTGATGTTTTGTTTGTTATAAATGATATTCAGAGGAAACTTGCAATTCAGAAGAAAATATAAAAATGGTAATCGCAATCACAGCACTGGAGTGTACTCTCAGTGTCACTATAATTTCGTAAATGAATGATAAGGCTTGTAGCTAATACCAGTCGTATTGTTAATCAATCCTCTTTTTCATGAAAGCATTTTGGGTGAATGATATTGTATTCAATACTTTTTTTTATTTTTGTTCATAATAATTTATGAAATTTGCACCTTACACATCGATAAAACGGTTTACATCCGCTGCTCCATTTGTATTGGTAGATCTGTGAAAAAGTTAATGACGTTCGAAGATTCCGCCTTAAAGTTTTATAACTTTGTTGGATTAAAGTACGATTAAAGCGTTGATCAATTTGCTTTTACGATCGGTGCAGCAGCGCCTCGATGCATCTCACAAGAGGTTTCACTTAGCGAATGGCTGCTTCTTTTTGTACCTGTTAAATGATTCTCATTTCAAACGTTTTTCATCATTAACTTTATCGCAAATGATGGTGGTGATGTTGATTAATTAAATACAATTAAAAAACATTCATAATTGAATACTGTTTATAAATTTTAAAAACGTTCATAAAATATCAGGTTATGTATCAACGTCCCGAGAAAATATGGCCTCTTTCTCATTGCCTTGGTCCACATACCGATTCTTGCGATTTATTAAACGAGCAGTGTTCCCAAGGTCTCGTAAGTAACCCCGGATTGTCAAGAATACATCAATCACTGTACACATTTCAATATTTATATGTATTATTTTAAGTACTTAAGTAGTTAAATCGCATCTCACGATATAATAACTATGCTTTAACGCTACTAAAACTAGATAGAGCATTTAACTTTTTAACGTAAATTACTCAAATATCATCCAAATATTTGAAATTAGAAACCGTAACACTATAATATAATCTCTTGTTAAAAAATAATCGAACTTCATTATTTATCAGTTTGAAGTTTTATTCCTTGGTTTTGGTGCTGTTTTATGTATTAAGAGTATTTTTTACCCTATACGTATGTACCCTATTCGTATGACATATACCTACTAGTGACCAATAATCGTGTCTCTTCTTTCTCATCCTTATACCACGTTTATGCCGTCATTTTTTTAAAATAAAATTCTCACATTTTCACAAAATTCGTCACATCTATTTGGACTGTTAAACGAAATTTGGGGTTTATTAACTACACTTGACACCGGGAAGAACCATTGTTTCGGCAAAGTTCCTTCATTATAACATGGCGCCTGGTCAGGGGGTCAGCCACCTTGCTCCTGCGTCCCTGATTCTGTCCCTGTCCCTCCCCAACCACTCTGCTAATTTATTCCTTTAATTATGTATCATTAGCGGGCATTAGGTTGTTTGGATTGCAAGTGCCGTGTTGACACGATGTGTGAACTAATTGCTAGTACAGTACAAACTACACACAACGCACTACACACTCTTCTCTCTTTTTGATTACGTGTTACTTTACTAATGAAGTTTGACGCATTCACTTTTAATTTTTAATGAACTGAATGGAGTTTCTATTAAAATCATGATAAAATATTTCGTTATGATGGAAACATCAAAATGTTTTCATAAAATATGTTCGATGGAGGTATATTATACTCTGTGTAATATACACGCTAGTTACGTCTTGTAATAATTATCTTTCAATATTTTATTACTTTGTTGAGGTTCACATTATAAACTTCGTGTACGCAAGTGAAATCAATCTGTTACATACATTACAGTGTATTTTAATGGTTTTGTTAGCGACCGCTTCTAGAACACGCCGTAAAAGCGGCGATGTAACACTTAGTAGCAAGGCGAAGCACTAAGAAGCAATGCAAAATCATTTGTTTTGGTTTGAAAATTTGATCGCTTAGAAATATTTTAAATGCTTTATATTTTAAATAATGCTAGTAGAACACATCTTGGCCTTTGAAATAATCGATCATTTATTGGTAAGTCTTTTTATAAACCCAGAAAAAAGGTAATATCAGTGTTTAGTATTGAAACAGCTTTTTGAATTACCTACCATTTTTCCTACTATCCATTTCCTTCCCTATAAACAGTCCTACCCACATTGGACATTATGAACATTTATGTTGCACTAATTGTCGCAAATACCAGTCGAGCTCGTGTCGTACATCAAGAAGGTGCCACCTAAAATTTCGTCGTCGTATCATATGTGTAAATACCGAAATAAATTCATTTGTTGTTCGTCTCGTTTGTGGAGGAAAATTCACCAGTGCAAAGTGCATCGAAAACCCGTATTTTTGCCCGGATTCATGGGAGTTCAGGTAAGCTGTTTTCCTTCTTCCAATTATTCCCGTGCTATTTACAAACCAATTGAATGAGCTTTAGTTATCGTTTTTTTACAGTTCACTCAAAGTGTTATAGAACACGCTACACTGTTTGGTCCTCTCCCCGGATATCGATCTGGTTGGATATTGAACATCGGTTCAATTAGCCATTCAATTGTTTTTTTGAATATCACAACCTTGTCATCCATTCTCCTGTCTAAAAGCTGTTTCAACAATTTAGAATCATTATTCAATAATAGAAGCATAAATTTAGTACCTAGAATATTGTCAATATTGTTTGCAAATTCGGTGGGTAATCTTAAATTTGTTACCTTCGAATTTGAAGTAGGTAGGTGCAATTATTTTTGAATATTGTCGTGTCGGTAAAACAGATTGTTTCAATAATCAGAAAGTGGCTGGTTTTTAAGTTGGTACTACTGAGTAGTCAGCTGTCAATTGGACGGCCATATTGGAATACATTGTTTACAAATTATCTAGCTGTCAAAATAGTTTGTTGTTGTTTTTTCAGAATTTTGTTTACTAAAATACTTTTCTTAAATCTGCAAATATGGCATCGAACGCAATTAAATATAAATTGGCGATTTTAGATCTAGAAAGTATTCGCGCGTCGGCGGTTAAGGCTTTAAAAACATCGGAGTTATCAGATAAGAAGATTTTTAAAGCACGTTTTTCGGATATAACAACAGTTAGAGATAATTTCGTACAGTGTCATATGCTTTTGGAAACTTCGAAAAAGGAGGAATCTGAAATTGTAACTTTGCAAACAAAATATTCTGAATTTCAAGATATTTATTACGAAATACAGTCACATCACAGTGAATTGTTTCCGGAAAACTTCGAAAATGATTTTGAAAGTAAAAATGTTACTAAGAATTCAAATATTTCACTTCCGAAAATTAAATTGATAAATTTTTCTGGAATTTCAACAGAATGGGTAAATTACATAAATACTTTTGATTCGTTAATACATTCAAATAATACGTTAAATCCTGTACAAAAAATGCATTATTTAATTAGTAGTTTATCTGGAGAAGCATTTATTTGTGTTAAACATCTTCCTATTTCGGAAGAAAATTATATTGTTGCCTACAATTTGTTAAAGGCAAGATTCGAAAACATTCGGTTAATAGCAGATACCCATATAGAGTTAATATTGTCATGTCAAATTGTCAAAGCCAATGATAACTTGAGGAAATTTATTTCAATATTGAAGGAAAACGTAGCGGCTTTAATGGCATTACATTTTCCAGTACATGAATGGAGTTTCCTATTATTACATATTGTTTTACGTAAATTACCAAAAGAATTACGTATTGAATTTGAAATTCAAAATAAATTGGAAAAAGTGCCTACATTTGACCAATTATTACATTTTTTGGAGCAACAATGTCTAGCTAAAGAGACCGCGTTGGGCGTTTTTCCGGAAAGTCTGTCACAAAGGGAAATCTTTAATAAAAGCCCCTCGAAAGCATATAACATTAAAAATCGTTCGAATAATAATAATAATAATGTTAGTTCTTTTGTGTCGAATGTCGTAAATAAATGTCTTGTGTGTAAATCGTCACATTATCTGAATAAATGTGAAAAATTCTTACGTCTGTCACCAAAGGACAGATTTTCATTCGCCAAGGAGCACAAGCTCTGTCTCAACTGTTTACAAAATAAACATAATGCAAAAAATTGTCAGTCTCGTTTCTCTTGTAATGAGTGTCAAGCTAGACATCACAGTCTGTTGCATTTTCCAAAGAAAATGTTTGAAAATACTGAAAATCAGGAAAATTCTGAAAATCAAGAAAATTCTGAACCACTTGCGTTAACAACGTTCTACAATAAAAATAGTAAATCGGTACTGTTGTCCACAGCCTACGTGGAAATATTAGGAAAAAATGGCGTTTTTCAAAAAGCAAGAATTCTTTTGGACTCGGCGAGTCAGGCTAATTTCATTTCGGAGGAGTGTGCAAAACGCCTCGGCTTTTCTCGTTCAAGTAAACATTCATTTTCTATCGTCGGTATTGGTGGCACTCGCACAATTGGATCAAACGGATTAGTAAAAACAAATTTTCGTCCTGTCGCCTCGAAGGAGTCTGGTATTACAACAGATTTCCTTATTATCAATAACATTTCATCGTACTTGCCGTCGTCTCATATCGTTGAACATGACTGGCAACATATTAGAGGACTCAAATTAGGAGACCCAACCTTCTACTTGCCATCAGCAATTGACATTCTACTCGGAAGTAATATTTTTGCCTCATTATTAGGCCCAGGTAAATTGGTCGGCAAAGCAAATGAACCTATTGCCATCGAAACAACATTAGGATGGGTTTTAATGGGAAATGTCGGATCGTCAAATGATTCGATAAATTCATTTTTTACTTCAATGGATGACTCAATTGAGGATAAACTTAAATGTTTTTGGGAAATCGAAAATGTCCCCTCTTTGAAAGAAATTCGATCCCCTGATGAAATTCGGTGTGAAAAGTTGTATATTGAAAATACCTACCGTAACAAAGACGGGAGGTATGTCGTAGCTTTACCATTTAAGGAAAGCCCAGAAAAATTGGGAAAGTCATATGACACCGCATTGTCGCGCTTTATGCATTTAGAAAAGAGGCTGGATTCAAATCCTGATCTCAAATCGCAATATATTTCTTTTATGAGAGAGTATTTAACTTTGGAACATATGATTGAAATACCACCTCGGTCACCAGTTGGAAACTATTTCATACCACATCACGGCGTAATCAAGGAGACAAGTTCTACAACTCGTTTGAGAGTCGTTTTTGATGCAAGTACCAAAACATCATCGGGTATTGCATTGAATGATATACTTTTCGTGGGCTCAAAATTACAAAAGGACATAGTCGAATTGATGTGTAACTTTCGTATACACAAAGTCGTTTTTACAGCTGACATACGTCAAATGTATCGACAAATCCTCATGGATTCAAACTCATGTAATTATCAACATATATTATGGCGGGAGTCGCGCAATCATCCCGTAAAAGAATTTGAATTACAAACGGTCACATATGGGACAGCAAGTGCCCCTTTCTTAGCTATTCGAACATTGCATCAATTAGCAGCTGATGAAAGTACTAACTATTCAAAGGCTGCAAGCATATTAATTAATGACACATATGTAGATGACATTGTCAGTGGTGCGCAAACTTTGGAAAGCGCTCGATTTTACATCATGGAGTTGAATGCATTACTTCAAAAGGGTGGTTTTGAATTACGAAAATGGACTAGCAATTATCCTGAAGTTTTAGAAGACATTCCTCTCAATTATCGGGAAGTACCATTAAGTTTTGAATTTGACGGTGATAAGAAAAATATTAATATATTAGGTATTCAATGGATCCCGTCGCTCGATAAATTTACATATAAAATTAATAATGCTTTTAGTGACCACTGCACAAAACGTACAATGCTATCTACCATAGCACGATTATATGATCCATTGGGATTCATTAACCCTGTCGTTTTTGTCGCTAAATATTTCATGCAAGAATTGTGGAAGTTGCAACTTGGTTGGGATGAGGTAATCCCCATGGAAATGAGTTTGAAGTGGAAGAAATATATAACGGAACTTCCTTCCCTATCAAAGTTAAGAATTGATCGCTTTGTTACTACGTCTCAAAAAAGTCGTTGTATACTGGTTGGTTTTTCTGACGCCTCTGAACGAGGATATTGTGGAGTTGTTTATTTGATTGCAATCAATAATCGAGAAATTTCAAGCCACATTTTACTATCTAAATCAAAAGTTGCACCCATTAAGGTGATATCTATTCCACGGCTTGAACTGCTTGGAGCAGTTTTGTTGGCAAAGCTGTTAACCTATTGTAAAGAAGTATATAAAGATCGACTTCAAATAGAAAACATTATAGCTTTCACCGATTCCACTATTGTTTTGGCGTGGTTAAAAACACCTACGTTTCGTTTGCAAACTTTCGTTGCAAATCGTATTGAAACCATCATTCAAAGTCTACCTTATGAACATTGGTTTCACATTTCGTCGCAAGAAAATCCTGCAGATTTGGGGTCACGAGGAGTTTTTCCAAGTGAAATTGCCGAATCTTCCTTATGGTGGTATGGTCCACGTTTTATATCGTCACCCGTAGAGGAGTGGTCCTTTGTTAAACCTCAAGATATTCCGGTAGAACAAATACCAGAGTATAAATCGAAGAATCTAATTTCATTATCAACTAATGTGTCGACTCGTGACCAAGAGTTTCTATTGAAATTTTCATCACTATCGAAATTATTACGAGTTATAGCTTGGTGTCGTCGATTTATTAATAGATTAAGTTTGAAATCAAAGATAAGTTGCAACACACTCTCGTTGAAAGAAATTAATTTATCTTTGACCTGTTGCATTAAATTCGTTCAAAATATTTATTTTAAACAAGATATAGATAATATAATCTCGCATAATGTGTGTTCACCGCAACTGCAAAGACTTGCTCCCTTTATCGATGAATTTGGAATATTAAGGGTGGGCGGACGTCTTCGCTTTGCACAAGTAGTGTCGGAAACCTCTAGACATCCTATTATTTTACCAAAGCAATGTCATTTAACAACTCTAATAATAGATTATTACCATCGTTTGTACCTTCATCCTGGTCCGCGTGCATTGCAATCTATACTATCATTAAAATATTGGATAATTTCGGCTCGTAACGTAATTCGACATCGTTTGAGCAAATGTATCTCTTGTTTTAAAAACAACCCGCGTGGTAGTTTACCCTTGATGGGTAACTTGCCCGCTTCCCGTTTTCGAGAAGGTCGTCCATTTTTAAATGTAGGAACCGATTATGGAGGTCCGTTTGTAGTCCGCGAAAGTAGGCGTCGCGGCGCTAAAACCTATAAAGCCTATTTATGTCTTTTCGTTTGTTTATCGACTAAAGCCGTTCATTTGGAATTAGTGTCAGATCTATCCACTGAAGCATTTATAGCAGCATTAGATCGATTCATTTCTCGTCGTGGACTTTGCCAAAACATTTATAGCGATTGTGGTACCAACTTTGTCGGTGCCAATAGATATCATATAGGTCTTTCTAAATTTTTAAGATTACCTGAAAACAATAACACACTTATAGACGCTACTGCCATTCGTTCAATTATCTGGCACTTTAATCCTCCCTCCGCACCACACTTTAACGGAGTATCGGAGGCTGGAATTAAATCAACTAAACATCATTTGAAAAGGGTGGTGGGAAATCAAGTACTCACTTTTGAAGAGCTAGCTACTGTTTTGACTCGTATCGAAGCAATCTTAAATTCTCGTCCTATTGGCGCGATGTCAACGGATCCGTCTGAAATGGACGCCCTGACTCCAGCGCATTTTTTGATTGGAGCTCCTCTAGTTTCTGTTGTTGAAGAAGATTTTGTGGACGTACCAATGAACCGTCTATCGCGCTGGCAATTATTGAAACAAATGTCTCAACATTTTTGGAATCGTTGGCGAAAAGAATATTTACACACTCTTCAACAACGGAACAAGTGGTCATCATCATCACCCAATCTGAAAGTCGACGACCTAGTAATGATTGACGACTCACATTCTGCGCCCATGCGTTGGCCCGTTGGGCGAGTTATTGAATTATTTCCTGGCGCTGATAAAATTGTTCGTGTCGTTTCAGTTCGTACGCCACAGGGTGTTTTTAAACGCCCCGTAGTGAAACTATATCGATTACCTATCGAATAAATTTTGTTCTATTTAGTTTCTAATTTTAGTTTTCGTTACATTAACTTAAGTTTATATATATATATATTTTGTTCATCTTCTTTTTTTTATGTCGATTGTTGAGAAAATTTGTACATTTCCTCAAGGCGGGCGGAATGTTTAGTATTGAAACAGCTTTTTGAATTACCTACCATTTTTCCTACTATCCATTTCCTTCCCTATAAACAGTCCTACCCACATTGGACATTATGAACATTTATGTTGCACTAATTGTCGCAAATACCAGTCGAGCTCGTGTCGTACATCAAGAAGGTGCCACCTAAAATTTCGTCGTCGTATCATATGTGTAAATACCGAAATAAATTCATTTGTTGTTCGTCTCGTTTGTGGAGGAAAATTCACCAGTGCAAAGTGCATCGAAAACCCGTATTTTTGCCCGGATTCATGGGAGTTCAGGTAAGCTGTTTTCCTTCTTCCAATTATTCCCGTGCTATTTACAAACCAATTGAATGAGCTTTAGTTATCGTTTTTTTACAGTTCACTCAAAGTGTTATAGAACACGCTACAATCAGGCTTATAAAAATGCTTTTAAAGTTCAAAATATCTTACTTACCCCTTTTCGGTTATGGTTTTATTGTAAAACTAGCTGACGTGTAGACGGCGTTGCTCGTGGACTTATGAATCGTTTGGGGTAAAGTTTTGAGGTTGTGATATACCCTTTAAAGCTATACAATTCCGTAGTACACACAGACATAGGAATTAATAGACGAGAAGATAATGGCGAGGGGTAAAATCAACTGTTGAAGAACGAAGGGAGTGAGGCTGACTGTGATTTGTCAATAAATCAATCTGACAGTAAATAGGCATCTCGCATTATAATATCACAATTTACTTCTTAAAAGTAAAATCTGCTTTTGAATGAATAGACATTTTTACATGGGAGCGCAAATTACTCGCCACGTTATGAACAAATTTGCGAAGTCCAAATTCGGCAAAAAAATTCGGTTCTATTTTCAGAGTCGAATATTTCGTTTAAGTATTTAGTTAAGACACTTTTATAAATGTTCATAATTTACTTCCCAGCAACCAACCAGCTTTGTGTTTCGCGTCCAGACATGTTTCTACAACTGATCCATATTATACGATGTGAATATGCTTAAAATAAAGTAAAATAATGCTTATATATGGAATGTAATACGACAATTGGGTTTATTCTCTTTTTCACATCTATTTTTACAAGTTTTCATAGCATTAGGTCAACATTTTGCCGTGTTATTTCGTAAAATGAACCGATGATGCCTCGACCATAGTTCGCACAAGAATGATGACGTCACGTTTTCAAATTTCACTTGAGGCCATACGCGAGCACAGCCGGCTCCAATGGAACCGGTATGGGGAGTGGGGATAATACACTTTTAATCACTTAGGGCAGGTCTACTAATATTCATATGTCTATGGTAGTACATTATTTTGATGTTTCTCATAAGGTGTGGCCACCTTTAGCAATGTAAGCGCCCGAAAATATTTTTTTACGACTTAATTACAAAACATCGATTTTTCTTTACTTTCTATAAATATAATATGCATGTATTATATATATAAATAAACCTTCCGAAAGAAATTTTCTAAATGATTATGAATACCCTAACAATATCCGTTGCATAGTTTAGAATAACTAAGTGCACAAACAGACAGACGCGGATAGCGACTTTGTTTTATACTATTTAATAATTAATATAAGATGTGGCAAATTAAATTCTTTTGAAAATTATTGTAAAACATACCAATATTTGTGCCTCAACGTCGTAAAATAAAATAAAACAAGCTCTTTGGCGATGTTTTTTCTCGCATCAGTCAAAACAGGCTGCTGGTATAAAGTGGGAATTTAAACCTTATCTCCATCTTTGTAAGGAGTGTTAACCAAATGATACAAGACGTGGTGCATGGTCATGTATAAACTATCGAATAGTCGGAAGTATGAATCTATCTATCATTGTTAGACTACCCCGAGAATCCGACAAATTTACGAATACAACCACTGTGAAGTAATTCGGTTTCCAGAACGTAAATCGCCTTGGAAATATTTTAACGACTACCTATTGTGCCCGATTTTATTCAATGTATGTTTTTATCGCAGCGCTTCATGTGTTTATGTTATATGTGACAAATACGGAGGAGAGTTCCCGCGGCTGTCCTCTATATCTATGATTTATCGTTGCCATATGTCACACAGACAATAATAATTTGTAGTCGCGACAAATTCTATACACTGTCCGTGTAACCGACCACTCCACTCATTTATGCGCTGCACCTAATCAAATCTCAAACTCTGCTTAGAGCCTATCTACAGAAGATAGGCTCTAAGCAGAGACAAACTGTTATGTAACTGTCTAGATTTATTATAACTTTGAGAGAAAAAAACTCAATGGTTGAGATTATTAATTGAATAGTGGTTTATTAATTGGCCCTGCATACGTCGAATAAATACCGTTCCTGGACATTTTAGAAAGCTCTGACAAGCTGAATACGTTACGATTACTCTAGTTCCCGATAGAATGGCTGTTAGGAATGTGGGTTCTATTGTTTCGACCCCAGCAGACCTGAATGGGGGTTAATTACACGTTTTCATCCAGCCCGGCGTACGAACGTCTCGTCCCCTTTACTATGTAATAACTCCCAGATCTGTGTACTCTGAGTGTGCCTGGATGATATTTCTCTCCGATAACATCTCTAGTACGTGTATAGTATATACTACATGCTGTGTACGTATCTACTCCAGCGCGCCACCTGTCTCATTACTTACCCATTGTTTTGCCGTTTTATCGATTCCTATCGCCTGTCTATTATTAGCCTGTGTACTCCATTGCTTGCCTGTTCTTGCTTCTTACAGCGGCGAACGTTTGGATGTTATATTCTTCTTCTATGTTTCCCACAACCGCGCAAGATGCTGCATTATTTGTTATCCATTGTGTGCTTTATCAAAGTTTGAAACTTATTCAAATAGGCATACGAGTACGCTGTCTGTTATGTTGATTATACGCAACCAATCTTCTTGTAACTTTGATCCAGTATATAATTGTCGTATATTTACATAAAACCAGTATTTTTGCTTTTTATGATTTACAGATGGATATCAGCCAATTACGTTGTGTGTGTTGTACGCTGTCACTTGAAAAAATGTTCATGCGAACTTTGCAAACACAATAAGACCAAGGCTTTCTGTTATAAAGCATTGCCTTTGATATTATTATACGGTTCTCCTTTCAATTCCTCCCCTCGTTTGTGGGCATCATACTAATGCTTGTAATGTAACTCAGTGGAATGAAGATTCTACATACTTACTCATTAGTTTATGAGCAAACCAGTTTCAGTGAGCTTTTCTCGGTATGTGACGACATTAATGTGACATTTCGCGATCGTTTTATTGCTCATGTTAAAAATAGCCATGAAGGATGATCGTAGTGTCGATAAGCTTTTATGGTACGGTTATAATGTTTTTTGTCTCATTTTTATGTGTGCTTTAGAGATTTGTTACACTAAAATCTTATTACCGTCTATAACTATGCTCTATTAATTTCCGACGGTCAGATTCGCCTAATATAAATAACATGACGCCATTAAAAAGCCAAATGATGATGTTTTAGCAAACAATAAACACCTTTTACCTTACCTTACCTAGTAACCGAAATTAGGAAGAGGGAATGTAAAATATCTTTCCGATTTCATTTATATGGATGCCACGATCGAAGCGCAGAACTCTGATAAATTTTAACATTAAAAATCAGGAGATCACATTGAAAACCTGCACACTATTATTTCTGCTTTTCGGTTAATTTTGAATTCTGTTCATTCCGACTCTGGACATGAAACATTATTCCATAAATAATAAAGCGATGACGATGGCCTGTCCATAGTTATATCGAATCCACCGATCAAACAGCGACAGGAACATTCGATGATTGACATTGATTTGGGCGCGTAATTTTCGCGTGTTCTCACGGTACAGCGTCAGTACCAGTACACCCACGGGCCTGCTGATATCAACACTGTTGCGGGGGAGTGCGTTTGTTATTCATACGATGCAAGGAAATATTCCCACCGCGCAGATACAGGCGTGCCGCTGATCGCCCCGATCTAATATCTCCCTCTTTCTCATAAACGATGCATGTAACAGAAAGAGGGGTTATGAGGGAGCTCTCGGTGGCAGGAGCATACGTCTGGATATTGAAAATAAATAATGGGCAGAGGATGTAGCATTCGATGCACGTCAGTGTAAAGAATTGACGTGTTGCAACAGCTTGACGGGAGGTGCGCTGTTGTAATTTTATTGTCATTGCAAACTGCACAGCGGAGTTAATCTCATTTTCTGTTCAGCTTTACGGATCTGTTCTTCCTGTGTGATGTGAGATGCTGCGAGGGAACAAGGGTAATGAATACCTATGCTGCAGGCTTGGCATTCAATTACAGTAACTATCTATTAGCAACGCAATTACTTTTAAAACAATAGGTACCTATCTCTCTGTGACTCTCAAAAGGGAACAAACATATCAAGAAATTTATACCACAATACAAAAACAACACATAGTTATAGTTTGCTTTGCGGTTTTAGAGTTGTACATACATTGTTACAGGTTTAATTGTTACTAAATAAGGATTATGTTTTTAGTGTTATGCACTTGGCTGTGTATACCATCATGATTACCAATCAACACATAATTTTTATAGCCACGTTGCTTTGGTGTCTGTTATAACCTCTCTGTCACATAGATCATCCATGAGAAAGAGGGAGGTGTTACAAAGAAACCGTATAAGGTTTACACAAATATTATACATTCTAACTTATTTTTTTACTCATCAATGTAAATCCTTGCTTGATTTGTTTATCATTGTTTCGAATTAATAACTCATTTACCAGTCATGCGTTATTGGAATGACATGTTTTTATTAATTATTGAATTTACTTATTAACATTATTGCAGATTTAAAAACACGAGCCATTAAAATATTATTCTATTCATAAATGCCATCGCAATGAATTGATTTTCATCAATCGCATTCGTATTTAATTGCCGATATAAACAATGGCCGAGGTTATAATTGACATCATTAATGCATGTCATAATAAATACAACAATATACCGCGAGTATCCAGTATAGTTCATAATATTCTTCGTCTAGTATTAAAGACAGAATTTTTTTTTCAAATGTCTGCGCTGAAAAGCGGAGATGCTCTTTAAGTTAGTATTATTATAATGTAGTCTTGCATTTGAGCCACAAAACAAAAGATGTTTACTAAATCATTTCATTCATTTTCTTAGCAGTCGGAAGAGTTTGCTTTTTTGCTACTTTTGCTTCATAAAATGGGCTTGAATTATTATGGCTCGCTGGTTTCAGTAAACCGACGGGTTTTTGTGATGACAACAATTCAATCAGCCGTCATGATGTGCCCGTATTTCTTGCTTACTTGAACCAGCGCTACTAAACTGAAATATTGACACTGTGAGTTTTTATTCCCACCAATTCCTGTTATTTTTCCATTATATTGCCGAGATATAGGTAAAAACGATACAGCATGGCTTTATTTTTATCCTTTTTGATATTTTATTATAAGATATCTCTGGCACAATGCCACAAGAATCATTCGAAAATCAATTACATTGCAAAGGTATTTATGTTGTCTTCGCTTTGGATGTACATACATAATAATCCTTATGCTATTGTATTGTGCATTGTCCTTTGTCTGAACGTTTGAACTCCTAATAAAAGCTTTCTGTTTTAATACCCATTAAATTACTAACCCAATTGCACGCAGATTTAGTATAAAATCAATCATCTTGCAAAGTTATCCCTCGTCACCCAATAGAATATGACAACATTTAGGACGGGTTGTTTCGGAGAATCTGAACAATTCATCAAATTTCAACGTTCATTTTCAAGTTCTGTGAAAGACTTTTTCAAGTTCTGTTTTTATTTCAGTTTTGTCAAGCAATTAGCCTACAATGATATAAAAACAGAACTTGAATAAGTCTTTCACAGAACCCGAAAATGAACGTTGAAATTTGATGAATTGTTCAGATTCTCCGAAACAACCCGTCCTAAATGTTGTCATATTCTATTGGGTGACGAGGGATAACTTTGCAAGATGATTAATTTTATACTAAATCTTCTAAAATTCTCCGAAACAACCCGTCCTTAATCTAGTATCATATAATTATCGAACGCCACAAAATCCAAGTTGGCTGCAGAAAAATTAGCTGTAGGTTGTTTAATTTTAGAACCACATTTGAACCCCTCCAATACCAGAGTTCTACCTCAGGAACACGATGGAAATAATTGATATCTCCGTATGTTGCATATCGCTTGAAAGGATATTTCTCATGGCGTCTATTTTTTCTGCAGGGTTGCAATCCCCCGAAAAATACCATTATGACAGATCCATTATAATTTTTTTATGATTTCTAATGTTATGCATGCTACACTATAAATTAATATTTAATAAAATTAAATAATTGTTTGTCATAGTGTTTTTGACTCGCTCGTAAAAAATAACCCTTTGAGGCGTAAAAATAATATTATTCTAATTTATCAGAAAAACAAAATACACACCAAAAAATTTCAAATAAAATATATCAAGCATAAAATATGGTCTAAATGTGGAAACCGAAGCACGGTGCTGAAAGGAACAATGTGATATTGAAGGGTATGGAAATAATTTACTCTTTTAGACAATCTATTTCAACAACTTATCTTGACTTTGTTTAGCTTTGTCAACTGAATAAAATTATTTTAATCGTAATTATTTAAATTGAAGTATTTTTTAACATTCACTTCTTTTGAATTACTTTTAAAATCTTTCAGCGTTAATTCTGAAGAATAACAAAAGGGTGCAAAAAGGTTAAAATCATCAAATAATATTATCTCGTTCGCCTCCTGTTAATTATTGTTTCTCAATCGTTTCCCCTTTTAATGACTCCCATTAATAGTTTGTACCGACATGCTCATTATGAAACGATCTTTGGAAGTTTGCTCTAATAACGACATAAAATTGAACATTCTGTGATGTAAACTTTGTACATAAAATAATAACAAGGTTCAAAACGCCCATTTTCACATGAAAACACGATCGTGAACTCGGCATTTATAAAGAATCGACCTAAGTTCTGTTCTTTGCAACTGCCACAGTAATTGGCCTTTACGGTAGAATGTTTCGCGTAGTTATTTTCTGAGACTAGTGTTCTCACTCTTTCTCCCTTATTATGTGTTATGTGTCATTTTAAGTATGTTATGTAGCTGGACCTTTAGTCTGTCGGTCGCAAAGCCTGTAATGAACGCTCCTTTGCAGGAAGATTTAACAGTGCCTTAAGTGTCAGGCCATACGGCCTCCGCTCCGGTTGAAACGTGGGATCGTTGTTCCTGTATGAAATACTTTATGGTTTCCTCCTTGATTCTGATTTTTTCCTTCTTGGTTTACATCGGCCAGTGTGTTATACAAAAAACGGTACTGTTGAATTAGAATCGATGTTAAAAGTTTAGTGTTAAAACACTAGCTATTTCAAATTGACACTGTAAATTTGTTATGATAACCAGGAATAACGACAGGACCATTGATTTTGTTTTTAATAATCTTTATTGAATATACCAGATATGTATTTTCTTAAGCAGAAAAACTTGAAAAAGATAGAATAAATCGAATGGTGAGAAATTTGCGCAAATTTTTCCACATATAATTTCTATTTATCAATTTTTATCGTTACGCTTACATCAGCCTTAACAAAAAGGGACCCTTTCAAAAAGTACGCAAGTTTACAACTTGTTTTAAATCACATTTTGACATTTTAGGCTGGGAATACACGCAATGCTCCGAGCAGTCGATATCTAAAGCTTCAAGCAGTGGCTGCGTAGTTCTCGCAGAAAAAAAATATTGCCCTTGAGGTGATTTTTCAAAGGCTTCCGTGTATTTCGATTCGAGACTGCTTGTTTCCGTCCGTGTATTAATAAATTATCTGGATTAGAAAACTTGTAAGTTGGTGCAGGCGGGTTACTATACAAACTTTTCTCGTTTCACATCACATTTTCTCGCTGTAAAATAATCTCCCGAAAACGACTTTATTTGCTCTGTCATTTGCGAGAAGCACGCATCATGACCTCGCCACCGTTAACAGTGTTATCCCATCAGCGCAGAGGCATCACGTCCCTCGACACAAGACGCGAATCAGCCCTGCCCGTCAGATGCTCTAGCGATGACAATACCTGTCAAGCTCTGCTCTCCTGGCTGTCTCGAGTCTGAAGTCTGTTGTCTGGCTGTGCTGTCTCGCCCGTGCAATTTGATGTCGTTTGTGTCGTTTGTGCTGGCTGAATTTAGTAGCACTGTTACTCTTTATCCCTCCTTGAACCCTGGTAAATGTGTGATGGCTGAACCCTTGAGCTAGTGGCTGGTGTTGTGGAACTTACAATTAACAACCTCTAACTGCTCTCCTGGCTGTCTATCAAGTCTGCTGTCTCGGCCGTGCAATTTTATGTCGTTTGTGCTGGCTGAATTAGTAGCACTGTTAATATTTATCCCTCCTTGAACCCTGCTAGATATAATATGTGTTCTTATGACTGTTCTTTGAGCGAAGGGCTCGTGTCGTGTGCGTTTATTGTGCCAATGTAGTACTTAACTATTGTTACAAAAAAATATTATGATACACGGAACAATGAAACTTATGTATGTGCTGTAAGATAAAACAATGCAACGCCAACTCATTATTCTAAGTGTGTGGCAATCTTAAACGCTAGTATTTATTTTTAAGTTAGAAATATAAAATGTTACCAGATTACATGCTAAGAAGTATTAGTAATAATAGTACAGTTTATGGCTATCCTACGAGAAGTTGCAACGATTTTAGGCTTCCCAAGATAAATTTATCAGGATCACTAAACGATAGTTATTATAAAGGTTTTAACATATTCAATGAACTCCCTTTAAATGTTACGAAAGCTTGCAGATTTTCCTGTGTTAGTCTGAATGTTCAAATTTTAGTACCTAGGCAAATGTAGTAGTTTTATAATATACTACTAATGATACATTTTAATTATGTATAAAATATTAAAATTAAGTACCATAAAAAAAATTGGGGGAAATGTGCAATCCTTTAAACAGTATAAAGAACATCAGATATTAGTGAATTGAACAACTTATGCTATTTTAATATAGTTTTCCCTTGTCATCGCGGGCCCTACTACTGTTAGCTTTTATTGTACCGCTAAATCCAGTTCTGCTGATTATGTATAATATTGTATACGTACCGTATCTAAAGGGTAGACATTACAACTGAAGGTGCGGCTTTAATATCCGTGAAAAGACTTTCTTTATCCGAACACGATCTCAGTGCTCCTGCACTCATAATGTAGTATTGACTTGTAAGAGAGTCCCAGTGTTCTCGAAAACAGCTTTATTCATCTTGTATTCAGCTGCAGAATTTCCCCCGAGTGTTTCCTAGACTAGAACAGAGTGGGTTTCAAATGAATCTCATAGCAGAAATGCTGATTTATTTCAGTAATGCGTGCAGCCGTAACTGTACATTTGTACGCATTTCCAATTATGTAAATATGATATCGACCTGCCTATAGACTTAGACGTTAGAACTCCTGTGAGCTTCCGCAACATGCAACATTTGATATAGTGTTGTTTAACAAGCATTATTACATGTTACAGAGTTCTTAAACTTCCTACCACTGCGACATACTCTTTATAAATACTTTCGAGCTTTCGCGACCCACCTTAAAAATAATTAAGGGGTATACGTATAGTTCTATCAGAAACTGTATAGTATTGGTGGTATTACTAACGTATTTCAGCAGCAAAATTAATAGTTAAGCGATCTATTGCACGGATTCAAACTCAGCTGAGCGTTGAACTGTCAGCCTGTGAAACATACATATTTATTTATAGATAATGGCATTGAGCAAATGCTTTATCAGCAATTACTGTTGATAAATTGGAAAAGCCTATTCTTTTGCCAAGTTTTTCGGCAAAAGTATATTTTATTTACTCAGTTTTGATTGGCGACATTCTGTCATAATTTTCGTAATCTCAAAACATTTTCGCAATCCACAAATTAGAAATCCTAGAGATTAAGACGTTTCTCAACCGCTCAAATAGGATCGCATACTATTTTTTTGTTCGTAAACTTTTTAATAAAAGTGTATTTTCTGAAATGACCAGCCGGGTAAGTATGTTTTTCTGTATCTGTTTGTAAATAATAAGTAAATAAATTAGATAGAACCTAGAAACTAATAAATTGTACAGCGCCTTTGAGGTGATTTTAACAAAAACGGCACTTTAAAAATCATCTAATTACTATATTAAGTTCCACAATTTTCTATATTTTTTCTTTTTATTTTAATATACACTTTCATTGTTCATTTTATGATTTGCGATAAATTTATATGAAACTTGTTGCCATGAAATGACCATAGGAGTGCTAAGAATTGTTAAGAAATGTGACATATTTTATATATATGTTATATTTTTAACCCTCTGGGACCTGATGTTGTAAAACAATATCGTTTCAAAGAATTTATTCCTATTTTTGTGTCAGAAATTAAAAATTAAGATTTGTCATTTCATTCCTCCTTAAGACGGTTCCTCATTACTGAGGATCGTAACCCCCATATCAATTTCCCAGGAAACAAAGCTCCTCCACTTCTCGCGGTTCTGCGCTGCATGTAGAGCTGCGGACACCGACGTACCCACAGACATAGGAATTAATAGACGAGAAGATAAAGGCGAGGGGTAAAATCAACTGTTGAAGACCGAAGGGAGTGAAGCTGACTGTGATTCGTCAATAAATCAATCTGACAGTAAATAAGCATCTCGCATTATAATATCACCATTTACTTCTTAAAAGTAAAATCTGCTTTGAATGAATAGACATTTTTACATGGGAGCGCAAATTACTCGCCACGTTATGAACAAATTTGCGAAGTCCAAATTCGGCAAAGTAAGGCAGCTTCTATATTCATAGTCGTAGTTAGTTTCAGAGTATTTAGTTAAGACACTTTTATAAATGTTCATAATTTACTTCCCAGCAACCAACCAGCTTTGTGTTTCGCGTCCAGACGTTTCTCGATGTGATAGTAACAACTGATTCATATTATACGATGTGAATATGCTTAAAATAAAATAAAATAATGCTTATATATGGAATGTAATACGACAATTGGGTTTATTCTCTTTTTTCGCATCTATTTTTACCAGTTTTCATAGTACAAGTAAACATTTTGCCGTGTTATTTCGTAAAATGAACCGATGATGCCTCGACCATAGTTCGCACAAGAATGATGACGTCACGTTTTCAAATTTCACTTGAGGTCGTACGCGAGCCCAGCCGGCTCAATGGAACCGGTATGGGGAGTGGGGATAATACGCTTTTAATCACTTAGGGCAGGTCTACTAATATTCATATGTCTATGGACGTACCAGACGCCAGTGATTATTGGTTATTCCAGCACATTGGTGACCTTCATCTGCTTCTCCTGCCAAACACTTTGCCAGTGGCTATATGAGTTTGACTATGGTGCCCTCAGTTTGACGAGCAACGTGTCCAACGTATCTTAAATAGATTGTAGGCAGACAATTGAAAGCTTATTGAGGATGCCTAGCTCTTTCAGAATGGACACATTTATGCGCTTGGCTGTCCATAAAACTCTGAGAAGTTTTTTCCAGCACCACATTTCGAGCGATTCTATCCGCCTTCTTTCACTGGCTCTTATTACTTTGTCATATTGTTGTCTTTATTTGATTTTAAACCTGCATTTGGTCAAAACAAAAATACTATTATAGCCATATTCTATACCAAATCAGTACAATATGATTTTTTTACAAATTTTCATTAATCAAGGCTTACAGGTTTTAAGGGGTTATATATTTTTGCGTAGGAGTAGATATAATAGTAAAATATTTTAGGACGAACCGTTTTCCCGCTGGGTTCGAGTAATATAAAGACTCGATGTGCTTTTGGAAGCTTTAATATGCAATGGATAACGCGACAAAAATATTGTACCTTTGTCAACGTTTATTGTAATGACAAATGATAAGTATGTTCACTTGAGGGAGGTGCTTAACATATTCTAGTATTTTTAACTCACCTAATGTGTATGATAAGTACCAACCTTGACAACGTACGTGAAACATATTAACGTAAACAAAATATTTATACGAATCATCGTTGCGTCGACGGTAGGTACCTTCGTCAGCTATGAAATAAAGCATAATATACAGGGTGTTAAGAGAGATATTTGGCTTCCTATTTTAAACCAGCGATTCCTGACATTATTTTGAGTAAAAAATGGGAATTAAATTTTTGGTCTCCGGTGATATTTTAGGTTGGTTTTAATTTTTTTTAATAAACTACTTAGTCACTTATATGAGTAACCGCCCTACCCCCCATACCGACCCCGACTGTCTAATATTCTCATGTTGCACAATATACATGACTGAGGGGTAGTGAAAAATAAGTTTTCGACCTCGGCAGACCTCCGGATCTTTGTCAAATTTCCAAAATAACCGCCTTTTAAACCTTTGTTCAGATTTTGCCAATTTTCACCTTGAAGGACTAAGTTTTAAGTAAAAAATTGATCACGCATTTATAAAGTAGACTAAATTTGCTATGATCTCCAATAAAACAGGGTTTATGTGAATTTAATAGTGTTACAAAATTACCAAAAATTTTAACATTTTTTCAGTATTAGTGGTTTTAATTTGGAAAGCTATGAAAGGCCTACCGGGGTTCAGAAAATTTAACTAACCCAAACCTGGCCTCAAAAAATCCCTACTCCCTTTCTCCGATTTTGAAAAATTGAGTAATATGTACGAACAGTATTGAATGTGACTAGTAATGCAAAAACAATATTAGTGTATTGGAAACATTCTAAGGTAAGATGTTTAAATTAACTCTATTACTATGTTGTTTACAGCATTTGCGAAACCACCGTTAAAAACCAGACAGAATCAGCCTTTCAGAAAAACAAACTTCTATAATGTGATTGAATTTTGAACGCATTTATATTCTGCCTGATCTTTTTCGAAACCCGGGCACAATTATTGATTTTATTGCTATGCCAGTGAATTAATTACAATATGGACTGTTAATTATCTAAAATACTGAGTTTTTCACAGTCGTAAATATGTATATTAATGCCAAATTTTCAATATACTCACCTGTATTTAAAAAAAATATTATTATATTATTATGAACCTAAATGAATCTCATTCATTCATTCTAATAAACGTTGAAATCGTGTAAATAATTGCCACACATTATACCTTTTTAGGTCATGCAACATGGCTGTAAATCAGACGTGTCCAATCCGCGGCCGTTGACGGAAAAAAAGTCTTAAAATAATCCGTGTCTCTTTATTGAACCTTATCTTCACAGAGACTAGATCCATGCCTTTACAATCACGCCTTAATCTTGTCATCGCTTTTTAGTGAAGACTAAAATTGGAACAAAAAACTCTGAAGTGGCACTCACTGAGAATTGCGAACACTTCCACCAAACTGACGCATTATATTCGGAACGACTTAATGAAAGTTGAATATCCAAATATGTGATTGTGTAATGATATTATAAACACTAACTCTGCACGGAGAAAACTTACTGATATAAAATATTGTTCATTTATTAAAAATCTGGTTAAATTATTCGTTTTCCTGTTAAAAACGGACTGCAGGCCTTTAACGAATGAATTGACAGGTTTCATAACAAACCATCAGTAAACCACGAATATGTTATGAGTTATGAGTAAGTCGGAACCCGTGTTCTAAAAAATTATGTTTTCGAATTTCGTCCATTATATTTACTAGGACGAGGCAACCTGCGTGATACATATTTTGAATGACTTTAGGACATGGGCATGCAGTCACATTTTTAACAGAATTTGATAAATCGTCTGTATTCTTTTTTCTACGTGTGTAGACGTCCTATCGAAAGCTACATTGTTATCTATATCTCTCTGTCTCGTGAACGACGCCCGTAACAGAGAGATAGCTTATGACAAAATTTTATGCAACATTATAATTTATTTCGACTACCTATACTTAGTTTGCGGTCCAAGACGGTAAGATTCACTCAATGTATCTTAGATAAGTCAACTGGTTGAATACCCGTAAACGAATGCGCTTGGGTGCATCTTTGTGAAATAACGTTACATTAGCGAAGCAAAGATTAATTATTGTGTACAACCTGTCATTGCTAATATCGTTTACAAAGTAATACGAAGCCAGCCAACTACTCGTGAATAGTAATGATAATGACAGCTCGCCCGCTGGAAGATAAAATAATAATAATTTATTATTGGCTTTGTAGACGACCTTTCTCGCCGCTTTGCGATCTGCTTGAACCGTTCCGACCTCTATGATTTATGAAGGTCGCCTGACTTCTATAATAGAGATAGAGGTACTTTCTATAGATATTATGATGAGCTTGAATGATCAGTCTAGATCCAGTAGGCCGGCCATTCTAATCACTAATCGTCCTTCGATAATTTAAAATTCATTATAACGTTAGGTCCAGAGTGGAGAAGTAAAAAAAAAACACATTTTATTTTGCGTGGAAACAGGACAAACTCTTAAAAGTCCATTATGATATTACAATGCGAGGTGCCTGTATACTGTCAGATTTCTTTATTGACAAATCACTGACCGGGACACACCCACGCCACTCCCCTGCTTCTCGCAACTTGGTTTGTTTTCCTCGCCCTTATGGGCAGCTCTGTCTATTCCTTACTCTATGCTGCAATATGTTGCATTTTATCGCAATTTAGTTCAGGGTCCAGATGACTAAATTATTAGTTCAGGGTCCAGATGTCGCAGATTCGAAATCCAGCGTGTGTATATAGGTGTTTAAAAAATATATTATTGAATAACAATAATGGTGCTGCCACACGCAAAGCTCACATCAACAGATAATATAAAGCACAATAGCGCTCGCCATACAATCCCAAACAGACCCGACACACGTAAAAAGATAACGCGCTATAAGTGTGGTTCTGAACTTCGCTAACCGAATTTATTTTACGTAACCGCTCCCGACGCGATATTTGAAAAGTTATGCGTCCCCCTCTCCGCCGTAAAAAGGAGAGGGGGTCATTTTAATTGCGGAGCTACCGACTAAGTTCCGTGTTCCCTTTGACAGCCATGACATAAGCAGCCTAATAATGCATTTCTTATTTATTATGTTAGCTCATATCGTCATGTGTGCTAGTAAATTTAGAAACATAAAAAAAAAACTTTATTTGGCAAACATACTTAACATATATTTAAAATATAAATATAATCAATATTTGAATTTGAAGTAAACAAATTTTCGCCCTTTGACTTTGACTTGAGCTTATTTTACAATAATTTATTATATGTCGCTTTCGTCGATCGGCGTGCGAACTGCGAATTTCCTGATTCGATGGAGAGGTTATGTGAAAATGCGCTATTTACGCGCAGATTGTTTAAAATCTAAAAAGTTTATAAATAGCATTTATAATTATATAGTTGGCGGCATCATCATCTGAGGATGAGCTGTCCAACAGATCCAGCAATAGGCGACAAGTATCATCCATTTCGAAAACGTGCTCAAGCTGTCAGTAAGTAAAGTTGTCACTTTGACAGATGAAATTATGTTCCTCGGCCGCTCTCGAATTCAACTGACCCCCTCTCCTACCATAGGAAGAAATATTTGATAACGTCGTGTGTCGGTAGAAAAGATGATGCGCTGTACATTAACTTTTGATGTGAGCTTTGCGTCTGGCAGCACCATAAGACAGTGTTCTTTATTTTAGCAGATGGGTGCAATACCCTGTCCGCCTTACTGGTATGGGTTATTCCACATTAACAATTTAAATAAACATAATATTTATTTGTTACTGAATGGAAAATACTCTCAGTACTTAGTACCCCATGTGTTAAGAGTTGCTGTGTTAGTGTCTACCAAATGGAGATGTCATAGTTCAACTGACTCGGGGCAGTTGAAACTCTTGTGCGGTATCACAGAAGCATTGGAATAAAATAATAGAACAATTTTTCACGTTTAATAAAGACGAAAAATTACATGATTGAATTCCTTGCGGTTGGAGGTTTGACATTTTTGTGTCTGAATCTAATGTTAAATCCGTCATTTTTAATAGGCAGTTTTCCGAGTAATATGTCGTATTTTTATTTGGAAAACCAAAAAATAAAAATATGATATTTTAATATTAATAACATGATGAACAACCAGCTATGAGGAAAATAATTTGTAAACAACAACTAAACATTACATTACAAGGGGTCCATGATAACTCAACACAATAGTAACTCACCACACCTTTAAAAAGTGATAAAAAGTCATTAAAAGCGACGAGAAAAAACTAAGCTATAAACCTAACCTATTTTACCTAATTTTTAATGACTTATATAACTTTTAAAGTTGTGTTTAATTGCAATTGTGTTGAGTCGTTCTGTTACCGATTTATCCGTTTCAAATTACAGTTCAATAAAATACGGTTCCAAGAAAAGCATATTAGTTTGCCTTAAAATTCCCTATTCATGCCTAACGACTTAGTAACAGTTACGAATCAATGTACAAGTTCTTCAAGGTTATATTATTTATTAAGTCTCGTTTTCCTGTTTGCTAAAATTTATATTATTTGAATAAAGCTCTTTATGTTAATTTTATCGGGTTGTTGGGACCCGGTTGATTATGATCCTATTAATGTCGAGGTCAGGTCTAATAGTCTGTTGCCCTCCATTACAAAATTTTGCTAGGTGTATTATTTGGTGAGCAGTGGGTGGTCTTATTATTCCCCGATTGTCTTAAATATCTATTATGATAATAGATATTATGATGGTGTCAATTTTTATGATATATTTAACGAATTCACTGTGTTAAAGAATATAGAATTTCATGATAATAGGTACATTACAAATTACTGTTTAAATTTCTCACTTTAAGGGCCTTTTACAAAGCTTTAGGAATTATCTTAAAATTACCTTAAAATACAGCCATTTTTACTTAGGTTAAACGAAGGTATGTGGATTAAAATAATATAATAACGAATTTTGAAATTTTCACGAAGTCACAGGCTGTTAAAGGTATCAGATTTCTCTTGTATTAACAAACTGTCAGGAATTAACAATAAAAGCCGCAGATAATACAAATAGAAAATATTACATAATGTACTAAGTTCGCATCTGAAATAGGGATTTTAGGATTAGGTACTATTTATTCACCAGTATGCTTTTTTGAAAAGTCGAGCTTTGACTTTCTTTGAATTCTGTTCATCGTAGCTCACTTGGGATTGGGAGCCTTTTCAGTGCTCTGCTAGATCTTGATTCTCCACTTGATAATTTACTGCATACTCTCGTTTACCTCACCGTTAAAAGATACCTATGGTTGTCTAGTTACTTGGTGGATAAAATAATATCCATATTCACCTTTTTGGTTGCAAATTAAAATAAAAAATTATTAATTAATAAAAGTACAAAGGGTATCTATAGCTCATAATAACATCCCTTTTCTTACAGGTACCCCAATACACAATAAGTAACTAAATAAATTTATATTGTAGTATTATAAAGTGTAAATAAAATATGCCTTAATCTCGAGTCTAACTTTAAACGGTTTACTTATTTAGGTTAATCAATAATTTACAGCGCCCTTAAGGTGATTTTTCACAAAAATGGCGCTACACAAGTTATCCAATTATTATTATGACATACATATTATATATTTGATAGATATATTAATTGATATGCGCACCCAGCATCTTTGGGCATTTGGCGTCTGGCGACTTTGGACCACTGCGGGCGGGTGTTCCAAATTAGCTCGAAAAACCTTTTTAAAATTCCGATACTATCGGTGCATATTGAAACGTGTCATCTTTAAATGATTTTCCTGCCCAGATAATCCGTGGAGTGCCTCGAATGGTCGAGTCCTCGCCCCTCCTATTCTAGTGCAAGTATCCAGCCTTCGGCCGATACGTCGTGCAGCGGTGCCGGCGGTACTCAGTCAAGTTGCGGCCACCGAGCGGCCTTATAAAACATCATTACTGCGATAATTCGCGAACGGTTTCTTGGTTCTCTCGTGCTTGTGTGTACAATGTGTACGTAGTATTTTTCTCGCGACCAATTATCGCCCTGTGAAAGTAATTATTGATTTTTTTTACCAGATCTCGTTGAGTGACATGAATGTTTTTATGTTGAGTACTTTATTGGTAGTTACCTTATTTTCGTCCTGTGAGAGTAATATTATTTTTATTTTCACAATATCTTTAAAAAACAGGGTCCTTTAAATCTTCAATAAGTTAACATAAATAATTAATTTGTTATTTTGAATGTGTGTGGCATTTTTATGCTGTATCATTATTTGTTTTCGCCCTGTGACAGTAATGATGAATTGATTTTTCCAGATCTTTCACAATTTGGTATTTCGAGTCCACCACACGAAGTGATATTATCTTGTTATCTTGAATGTAGCTTTAGTGGTAGTTGCCTACTATGTATTTTCACGATGTTTATCTTGATATTCCCTACAAAGTGTGACATTAATTTGTGTGTGAAAAGAAAAGGGAAGATTTTCAAACCAGTTTTGAGCACAGTCCCTACTTAATGAAGCTGTAAAAATTATCTTTCGAGAAAAACGTAAAAAAAATATTTGGACTTTCAGATAAACAAAGGATATAGGTACCTATCATATGAATTTTTTTTTTGGTAAACTAATGTTTAAGACAAGATTTTTTATGCATAGCACAAAGGGTAACAATTATTTTATAAGCAATAATTATTAGCCTGAAACACTCATCCACATTGAAAAATCTCCTGATAAAATGTGGATTAGTGAATGTGGATGAGTGTTTCAGGATAATAATTATTGCTTATAAAATAATTGTTACCCTTTGTGCTATGCATAAAAAATCTTGTCTTAAAAATTCGTCTTAAAGTTCGAGTATCTTCACCAAAAAATGTAGACAATTTGTCTCGACGCCATCTAGTGAGAGAGTTAGCACTTACAATGCCTTTCTCATATAAAATAATGTTGGTTGTTTCAGGTGAAAAAATGTAACAAGCAGTAAAAAAGTACCGTGTTGAATGAAACACTAGTATATATTGAATTATTTCGCGGATAAGAGATAAGCCGCCATAGCTCAGTGGTCAGAGCTGTCGACCGGAAATCGAAAGGACACGGGTTCAAGTCCCGTTGGCGTCATGTATCTTTTATCAGGAGATTTTTCAATGTGGATGAGTGTTTCAGGCTAATAATTATTGCTTATAAAATAATTGTTACCTATCATATGATTCAGCATTTCAAAAAAAACCGAGAAGGACGACAGGTGTGGTATATCTACTCATTTCGTTAGCGTTTTTTTTACTCATCCCCATTTTTTTACGCACGAAAGCATTACCTTATTATATTGAAAGTAGCGTTAGTTGTTTACTGTTAGTTACTTGTAAATTACCTGTGGATAAAGACTAATAATGAGTGACCTAATGATTTCCGTTCACCCTACCTAACCATCTTATTATGACGTCAATCAGGTCATCGGAGATGTTTACCAACTAATGTAATATGAACTCTTAAATCTATTTGCAGGAATATAAACCAGTTTAGCACTTCTTGAATTGCAGTAATCAAAATTGATATGGTTTTTAAGTTCCTTTTTTAAGACTTTTTTTTTTTAAATGCTTCGAATTATTTTTCAATTTTTGTAATGAATCAATTATTTCTCTTTATGAATTAAGGTTATCGCAGACATCATCTCGGCATCGGATCTGTACCTCCTCGTCTCATTTCACTAGATTGTCCCGCGGCGAGGCGATGCCGTTACGATGCTGATTAGTGTGCTTTATTAGTATGGAATTTGATACAAATAACTCTGAACGGCTCAAGCTGAGGCGATGCTGATCTGGTACCGGGGTGCGACAACCTTTATCCTACTGCTTAGACATTTACGTATATCTGCGTTTTTGTAATACTGTATAATTAAATGTTTCACCTTTTATGACATTAATATTCGCAATTAAGAAGTCATGAGATAAATTTTATAACTTTAATAATTATCTTTAGATTTCGTAATTGTAAACAAGCTAAGTATGATACAATCAAGACCCATGATAGTTGAATTACAAGTTAAAATAATTGATTTAAATCGCTGAATGATGTTTGGTGCAATTATCAGTAATTACCTCTCAATGCAATTATTTAATAATGTTATTATTCAATATTAACATTACTTCACTTCAATTCAATTACGACTATGAATTAGCACACCAGTTGTTGTTTTTCCGTAGTTTATTATAATTATTGTTCACAAATTGTATATATTAGTAGTTATCGAATAGTTCGTGCTCCAAACATTAAACATAAGTTAGGTACTTTATTTGTTTTTTTTTTTGTTTTTTATATATCGTCATCAAAATTAATTATTTGATATTTTATTGTACGTTTCATGCAAGTCGTAATTGTTTTGGTTGACAATATTATCGTTGAAGTTATCTTTGATTTAATGTGACAGGATGTCAGCTTCGGACAAATTATCTGTAATTATTTATCAATCATGCTCGATAGCGAAAAATGGCTAACATTCATTAGAATATTATCCAGAATAGGTTAATAATTACAATATTGATTTGCCCACATATCTGTAAACAATGCATGACATAATGAATTGTTTGTCCTTCTGTGTGACTGACTCATAAGACGATTAGCTAGCTTTGCTTATACTCATACCTACCAATGTAAAATTGATTTTCTCTCCGAATATAAAATGGCTTTACTATTTAAATATAAAATAGCGTACAAGCTGTTGTTATTAGATATTAACGTGATTTTCAAAGAAAATTCTCAATTTCTTCACAATTATTAGGTAGGATTCTGAATTCTGGTAGTGGGGCGGTGAAGGAGATGGGGGAGAGTAAGGTGGGAAAGTACCTAGCTATTCAGATCTAGTGACATAAAATTTCAATTCTAGTGGTGGTCTTACACCAGGGCAATACTGAGAGTATCGGCCACTCGGTAAAGTGCCGCAAATATACTATTTATTATTTTAAATTGATAAAATGCGAAATAACACAATTAATCAATTTACTTGTACACGACGGGATTTGAACTCGCGATTGCTAGTCGAGAGCCTTACCCCTCGACCACGGAGGCCGTCGGATGCATTTAAAGACAATTTTTTTATTCTGACATTAAGGATCTTACTAATAAATGTTTTTTTTATATTTTACACAACTGTTAAACAACCATTAATGTAGGGTAAATGAGTTTTTATCAGTTGTGTAAATTTAAGGTGGTAAGAAAATAACTCGGTCGTGTAATATAATTGTCAGAAGTATTATTTAAAAGAGTATTTTAAGCGTCTGTCAACACAGTTTTCTTGCCTTCTTTGTTTTTTCCATCTCCAAAGACTTTGGGAGGTCGGAGAAGGCGCATTCTTCTCCAGAGTCCTGGTCCAGCCCAAACTGGTACAGCAGCATTTTTGCTCTTTGTGAAATGAGCTGCGATTCCCCGAGGTAGGTTACCTTGAATTTCCGCTTATTTTTATTATTGTCGGTCGTGTCTCTAGAATCATGTGTCAGCTTCAGCAAGCAGGTAATCTGTGTGGATGAACCATTCAAATATATAATATCAATAAACTAAATGCACATATTGTTAGCACACGAGCCTTGAAATAGCTCAAAAAAGCCTCATGGTTCAAGAACAAGAGGCCGTAATGATTGTTTTTATCTTTCTTTTACAAGATGAAATTTATGTACGCAGAACTCCAAATCTATAGGCGTGTAGAAATTCTCTTATCTTCTCGTACTGCATCAAATTTTACTAAAACCAAATCGTTTTTATTCTGGTAAATATTATTGCGCCGTTTTTTTAGTGTAAAATCGCCTCTAGGACGCTTTATTAGAAAGTACCATTTTAATTGTTAGGTTGTAATTTCGTTAAACTTGGATGTATGAAGTGTCAATCGATGTTTTTTTATGGGGTGACAATGCGCTTTGATAGTCGTGACTAAGAACCATGAAATCGAAGGTTCGATCTGCCACGTTCTTAGTTTTATTTTTTGCTCCGCATCAGAGAATAAGAATTTAGAGTTTTTCTCCCCCCCCCGATTATAGGCAACAGTTCCGCCTTTTTTCTCTTATTCTTACGACTTTATCGACGGAGGCGCATTACCACATTTTGATTACCGATGTATCTATTCATAATATCAAAAATCGTCTAGATCCTGATACCTGTTTTTTTCTTGACATGAAAATTATTTAGCAGAGGAACATAAACGATGGGTGGTGTTTATTCTACCGGAACCGTAGAATGAGGCGACTTCGATAGGGAGAGTGATTCCGGACATGAGCATTGTGCATAACGTTAAGGTATCACGTGCCCTTGAGAATAAAGGTTTCGTGGTTATAAGTTGGATCCCGGCGTGACCGATGTACGTGTGTTGTTAATTTATGGCCAGTCTTCTTGACAGCTTAAAAAATTAGTTTTATCGAGATATAAACTATCTTGAAGTCCAGTATTATTATTTATCAAATAAGATTTCTTATTTGAAATTAGCAATTGTATATTTAAGAACACTTTTGAATAAAGTCAGCATATCTACAATTTAGCGTAATATTTTAATAGATACCAATTAAAAAAACGTATTTTGTAGGGTGACTTTGGATATGCCACGAAAGTGTACAAAGAAGATTGGAGGAACGTTTCATCAATGTTATTCTCCAGAAAATCTAGAAAAAGCCGTGTCGGATGTACGAAACAAGAAATTACCCATTAGAGGTGCGAATGAACAATATTCTGTACCTCAAAGCGATTTTTAAATAGAGGTGTTACAAAAAACCTAAATCACAAAAAACAAAATCACACCGATCACCGAAAAACGTGGGCGACGCTATTTCAACATTGATTTATCAATGTTGTGTTGTATTTATCAATATAAGTTGTGGAATAGGTCTGTTTCGTTAGATATATTCTATCTTTAAAAAAAATTTTTTATTTTGTTTAGAACATCTGAATAAAAGTTAACTTAATGCATTATTATGCACACATCTCTGCACTTTAGTTAAATATTTTTTGTATTTTATTTACTAGTTCAATAATTATTAGACGTGTATGTTTTTTGAGACAGTGAACATTTTTTACACAATCCTGTTTTAAATATCAACTTTGAACCCCCCCCCTCTAACATGATCATAGAATACCAGTTGACAGAAATCATGACATACAGGGTGTCCAAGAAGAGTAGCGGAGCTTTGTTTTTGTGTTTACGTTGAAAGGTGGCAGTGCAGGGGAGCGGGTACGGGAACGGGAACGTACCCCGGGACGCATCGCGCCTTTTGCGTACAAACAGCGTAAAAAGTTCAGAACTTATTGTTTTTCTTTTTCTTGTCATTTGTATGAGGTTTTTTATCCAGTTAAGAATTTTTCCCCATAAAACTTATTAATGTAATATAAAATCATTTGTATGAGGTTTTTTATCCAGTTAAGAATTTTTCCCCATAAAACTTATTAATGTAATATAAAATCAGTCAAGTAAATACAACCATCAGATGGTAATAGTAATAAGGCCAAATGAGCCGCAGTACTAGTCAGCTAGAAACATGAAGGGTATTGTTATAAGCCCTATCTAGTTAGAGGATTACGAAAGAATCCATAAAATCAAAAAAAAGCCTTTTGCGTACGCGCTTATTATCGCAACAGTAAATCCGTAGTAGCCGCTCGATATTCGTATCGTTCGGCAGAAGAAAATCCTAAACGATAACGTCAACGACCACTTCATAGCCCAAAGGTTCTCATCATCGGTCCATATTTTCACTGAAATCGTCGAGGGCGAGCACTCACTGTGAATAGTGACCGTTATTGCGAAATGTTAAAAAAACTTTTTGACCCCAGTGTTATTTCAGGAATATGGTTTCAACAAGGTGGGGCCACTTGCCATACATCTATCTGACCAATCCATTGAAGCTGTAAACGAACTGTTCCCGAATCAAGTGATTTCTCTAAGAGGCACTATTAACTGGCCAGGAGCCCTAATCGTCCGCTGGATTATTTTTTTATGGGGATACCTAAAAAGTAAGGTATACGAGAACAAACCGACGAATTTGACACAATTGCAGAAAATATCAGATCAGAAATGGCAGCCATCTCAAGAGCGTTGTTGCCAATCTTTGTTTAAGATTAGAGGAACGTCAGCTGAGCGAAGGGCGGCATTTTCACAACATAATATTTGTAAAATATTTTAAATTAAGAATAAAAACGAATTTTAATATTAATATTTTTTTGGTTTATTCAACTATCAAATACCCGCTACCCTTTTTGGACACCCTGTAAGAAGTTTAATACGGTTTACAGAGATAATTACGTAGCTGTCCGGAGTAACCACACTTGATTGACCTGATAACATATATATATTATGTTATCAGGTCAATCAGTATCAGTATCCTTATTTTTTTAAAGTTACTCTAGTTATACATATAAATAAATATAATTCAAATTAAGATTAAGATATTCTCTCGGCTAGTTATCCTGAAACTTTAAAAGATCATGACAGAATGTCCGGAGTCTCCTCATTTTACGGTACGTCAAAGTAGGTGCTCACAGATAGCGTCATAGATCCCTTCGGCATCGGTGCACAGCCGGTAGTCATTTTCCCTTTGAAAATAGGTAGTTTCTATGCTGTATAATTACCGTTTTTTGTGTTTCGTTTATCCTATAACATGGGTTTCTCCAAGACCCAGGTTCATTTCTTTCTTTCCTCAAGGAAATGAAGCTCTCTCCACACAGCATCTCGAAAAATGACGTTTGCCTTATTAAGGCTTTCCGTTTGGGAGTTAATTTTAAGCAAACGAATAAACTAATAAAGCCAGGCAAAAAGAAATGCAGGTATAAACTTTGATAGAAATTAGCTTTTTGAGTGAGCTTTGTTAGAGCTATTTATAATTATTCCAATCTCAGCATTTTTTTGGACATTCCCTGTAAAACTGAATATAATCGTAGCTCGGCCGTATATGATATATGCATAATGCATGTATACTATGTACGCGCTCTAATCCCGAAAGGTTTAAAAGTGGAATAATATTGTCATAGAATGGATTCTGCGCACCTACATAATGCCGCAGGTAACCCTCCGCCGAATTAGAATACAAAATGGCTTTACAGCGCATTCACTCTTGGATTTGAACGCGTGTCAAGTGTAGGATTTGTCAGGTTATCTTGAATAAAATATGTCCCATCTCCCGGTACGACTAAATTTATTTTTTTAGCACTCTTGTTATTCTGCTAAAGCAATACCACTAGAGGGGATGTTACGGTATTGAATATCTTCATATACCTAAGCTTTTAACTGCTGTTTTCATGAATTTTTAACATATATAAATATAACAGCGCGTGGAAATTTGTTATACCTATTATAATTATTTTATGCTTTTATTGCCACATATGTATTATATTGTATGTAGTTATAATAATAATGCTTTATGATGAAATAATAATTATTGTTTCTATAGCGTCGTTTTCGTGGGAAAATCACCTGAAGAGTGCTTTACATTTACTTATACTTAAAATAAGTAAATACTTAAAGCTGAGATTTATTACAAGTGGCTTACATCTAATATTCATATCTAGTGACTAAGACTTACTAGCAACTAACTAGTGACTTGGAGATCACTTACATGTAAGATTTTTAGCTACTGACAACATTTTTAAACATTTTTTTAACAACCCGTTTGAAATGATTTAAGGTCTGCAATTTTTCGTACTTACGTGATTTTTTAAATGAAACACTTCTTTCACTTACTTCCATTTACACAATCGTGCCAACAGGTTCCGGCTTCATCGACAATCTCAAACGTCAGGTCACTTATGAACTGTTTATATATGCCCATTTCCTCTATATGTTGGTACAGATATATAGATGTGATTTATACACATAATAATATTTGGACAATAATATATTATTAGTTTTTGTTAAAATCGCTTCAAGGGCGCTCAAATCTACAGTACGAAATTCATTTTGTAATATTATCAGTTAGGGGGTTACTAACTACTTACCTACTAACTGTTACTAGGTACTTACCTATTACCTACTCACCATGCTGTATACGATAAGTTTATTTGTCGTGCATAGAAATAATAAAATCATTATTACCTCTTATTGATCTTTTGATCATCGTGGATACTCGCTACCACTTGGAAATTACACTCCTTTTTTAAGATTTTCAAGCAGAGAAAGAATGTAAATACATTGTATAAATTCCTCGACAATTATAATAGTTTCGTGACATTTATATTGTAAAGTATATGCTCTGTGTATCGATGTACATAATTATGAATAGAATATTCCAACTTGAATTTCTTTTAAACATTTATTTTTGGGATTAATAAGCTTATATAAATGGTAGGTATATCAATGTCCCCCCTTTCTGAAAGATAGATCTATTTTTCGACTCCCCAAACGCTTATACATTTAATTTATATGTGCAATAAATACGAATTTTAATAATTTAAAAAAAGTAATTTCGTTTCAAAATTAAGAGTTTTTATTGGAAGTCACCCCATTTTACGGTACCTAGTGTTTGCAAAAATAATTACCTTATGAACGTTGTTTTTTATTATGTAATAGCAGACCTTATCGTGGAAATTTCCATATTCGCTGATTATATTATGATGAGATTATAGAGGTATTGATAATAATATTGTTAAGCTAACATTTTCCTGCCAACAAGAGATTTGCTTTACCAGTCAATTATTAAATTGTTAATATAATATAATATAATAATAAAAAAATGTTCGTTTAATTCAACTGAACAGACCGGTGAGTACAATAATCTGTATGCAATGTAAAAGCGTACATATGAATTAATTGCAGGATAATAATAAATAAAATAAAATAGTTGAGGCGATGCACTACGTCGTGTAATATTTTAAATTGAGCTGCTATCAATAACAACCCTTACGTAGGTGGCGATAAGGTTTAAATTCCCGTTTAACACCATCCGCCTGTTTTGATTTATGCAAGAAAAAAACATGGCCAAAAAGTGCCTTTTATTTTATTTTGTTGATGTTCAGGCATTAATATTTAATTTTTTTCCGATCATTTTATAAATAACTTAATTTGCCACATAATACAATAAAATCATAACCTAAAATGGGTTCGTAAGAAGGAGATTTTGAACTTTAAAGCAGTTTTCATAGGCCTATACATTATTTTTTTCTGGGCTTATAAAAAGACATATATGTAAAAAATACTCGATTATTGCAAAGGTCAAGATGTATTCTACTCGCAGCATTTAATTGAAGCATCTGAAACATTTCTAGGCGACCAAATTTTCAAACCAAAAACACATGATTTTGCATTACTACGTAAGGTATCGCCTTAACGTATTTAGCACTTGTACTACGGTGGCTTGAGGCAAATTCTCTATGTGTGGTGTAGGGGAGCCCCTTGCCACTGGGCTAAGCGCTACGGCCTGGACGAGCGTGTTTTCCGATTTCCGGTAGCGCTGACTCGTCCCGGTTATACTGTATTTGCATTGTGTTTACGACGCCATAATGTGTACCTTGTCCATAGTTTACACTAACCAAATCATCTTTGTATGTATCAGTAGTCCTGCTGGAAGACCAGCATTCAGAATTGAAATATTGCTTTAAATGGAATTAGTCGTGCATGGTCACCAAATCTGACTAGCTAGGTACTTCTCAACTTTCCTCTACTCCATCTCCTTCCCCTCTCCACTTCATTTGACCTTACAACATAACTAAAATAATTCTGGAAGCCACAGTCCTACTAGCCACTTAAAATCTTCTTATGTGTTATTTTTAAATAATTTTTTTTGAATTTTTTCTTTTGTTTTCGGTAATGAATTAATTAACCCAGTTCCCGACATCCATTCGAGCAGAATAGACTCGTTGTCGATGACAATGCATTCTTTTGGTGGCGATACAATTGTTATTATTTTGTAAAAGCCGCTATAATCGGCGTTAATAAATAAATAAATAGATACGTACACTCACGCGGACATATATGAATTTCTCTGAAATCGGTTGACATTACTAGTTAATATACGGAATAGATGTCCGTCCTACCCAATCGGTATTTTATGAGGTTGGTAGAGTTGTTGACTACAGTTAATAATAATAATATTTGGCTAATTTTTATAGCGCCGTTTTCGTGAAAAATGATCTCAAGGCCGCTGTACAATTATATTTCTTAAATAGTTAATACTAGAACTACTGACTTAAAACTAGTGACTTACCTCTAAGACTTATATCTAGTGACTTACGACTAAGGCCTATAACTACTATCTTAATGACATATATATTTACATGCTCGTATGTAGAAACTTACAACTAACATTAACAATCTAATTTTACTAGCGCCAGAGGAAGAAGGAAGTTCTATTATATTAGGGTGTTTTTATAATTCATTTTAGAACACAGGTGCAAAATGCCCCCAATGGGTTAGCTGGATATATATCTTAAATTAATGAAATTAATCGTCGATCTTTAACGCATTCTTAAATTATCGCATCTTCCGGAATGCATAGCTCAGAAATATAAGGTGGCGCCATTTCGTTGATAGCTTTAAACCAGAGGTTCCCAAACTTTTTTTCCCCGTAGACCACTTGCCAAATATATTTTTTTCCGTAGACCCCCTGCCTGCGGAATATTGAATTTTCCTAAATCTATTAACGTCCCACGTGATAATAATTTCTCTTTTTCGTAAGAAGATTCCCTTCCCTTGCCTGCCCTACAACCGGGTGGCGCACAGTGGGCTGAAAATCGCCTTTCATAGACATAGAGACTTGAATTTCCAAGGGTATTTTTTTGGCTAGAAATGGATTCTGCTGATCATTAATTACTATGCTATAAAATTTCGTACGAAGCAATTGCGTGTACAAATGAAGGAGTTATCATTTTTTTAAGAAAAATTTGTATGGCACTGACATTAAAAATGAGGCTATCTCTGGAATCATAAGGTTGGCCATTCTATCCTTACACACATATATACTACTATTTATTTGTATTTTTTTTACTTCGTAATGTGGCGCAACTTAAGTTGTTATTGATAGGCAGCCAAAAAAAATACCCTTGAAAATTCAAGTCTCTATGTCTATGAAAGGCGATTTTCAGCCCACTGTGTGGCGGTATAATTCCTTTGTCTTTAAATTGTGCAGACTTGTGAGGTATTACACCAAATGAAAATGGAGCAGGATAGGATAGGATAGTAGCTAGCCCTACAGCTAGCCCCCTTAAGTTCTTTGTTAGCGCTTATTCCGATCAGTTCTTCTTGTCACATGATCCGATTCTTCAACATTCCACTTCCACAGTCAAAATGTCCTCAAAATTAGTTTTGAAGTCTGTGTGAAGTACATTTAAATGTTGAACGTCATTATTACCCTGGACGTTTTTCAAAAAAAAGTTGGGAATCTAGGAAAATTCGCGGCTTTCGATGTGCAATGTTTTGCTTCAATATATTAATACTGACGAGAAAAGGAACGTATAATTTTATTTGTATACCTCAATAAACAACTTTACGAAATATAAAAATACAAATATCAATTAAGTAATTTCTCAGTCTATTACTAGTATTACGTGTGTTATTTGTGTTAGGTGTATTGTGTCATTTACGGAACTCCTAAATGTTGACTTAAGGTAAATGGGGGTCCGCTCGTATGTACCCCCATTTGAATCTCGTGGACCCCCAAATTTTTTTCTCGCTAACATAGACCCCCAGCAAGCCGATATCGACCCCTGGGGGTCTATATAGACCACTTTGGGAACCTCTGCTTTAAACACCATCCAGCATAGCTTGTACTGGATCCTTTCAGGACACTTCACCCAGTGAAGATTTCGGAGGTGTTCCGAAATGTGCGAAAACTTGGGTACCACGGTGATTAACCTTGCTGCGGCGTTGAACACTGATTGTAGTTTATCAGTTACGCATTTGGGATGTTTTGTTTTTTTCGGGTTGATTTCTTCCTACATTTGTTTGTCCAAGCATGATGGCGTTTCTGCCTACGCAATCAATCAATCGTTCAAGTAATGAGATTTAGTTTGATTTTGGGATGAGTCATACCACTTTATGGTTGGTAGGATTATTTATTAATAAAGCATTGTGTACCTATACAGCATGTTTTGCCCGTTTTACTAAACACACATTATCCCATTGTTCGTCAATGTCCGCGTTGAATGAATCATTATTTCATTAATGTCAAGTGGGACATTGGTTCGCCATTTGTAAATGTCAGACAAAGGTCATCTTGTATTTTGAAAGAATTAGTTGTTTTGATTATATTATTGAATCTTTAGGTTTTATTGTATTCGGTCGTTTTTTTTCCACGTAACAGTGAATATTTTGAATTGATTTAAAGCTAATTTTTGTTATTTTACTGGGCTCTTTCACTTCATTTTCAGAATCTCGTAATTTATTACGATGTGTTTTTTTTCCTGTAAATGAATAAAACACTGGTAATTCATTTCCAATGGATTTCCAAGAATTAAATTAATTAGTAACTCTTTGATAAGTACCTACCTACCCTTCTGTTGAAAAACTGGTAAGCGATTAATAATGGTTGTTATTAACTCGTTTTTTTCAAATATAAAAATCTGTTTATAGCCGATTGATTTTGTGTACTTTTGTGATGTTTTCAAGACTTGCAGAATAACATTTAAGCAATATAATTTCGATTGTTTGTAGATAGCATTCTAAATGTTTTTACGTAACATTCTAAAATACACAATTCTTTTGTTTTCAGTACGCACGGATAAAAATGAGTATTGCTAATTTATTAAGCATCTCTTCAAATTATTGGTAATCCGGTTAAAAACGAGATTGCAGGCCGTTTCTTCATAAACTTTTAGTAAATTACGTATGCATTATCATTATAACGATGTTTTCGCATTTCGTCAATATATAGTATCAAGGCAAATGCATGTGCATTTACGTGTGTTCCGATATATTAGGAATTTACTAAAAGTTTGTCAGGAAAGGGCCTGCAATCCCGTTTTTAACCGGATTGCCAATAATTTGTAGAGATTCTAAATAATTTAGCAATATTAATTTTTCTCCGTGCACATAATGATTTTATGTCGCCGTTCTTACAATAGTGGATGGTGTAATTTTTAGCATAGTTGCCATCCAAGCAGTTGATCGGGGTTCGGTTCTCGGCCGTGGCAATTTTTTGTTGTTGATTAAATATATATATAAACATATCATATTTATTTAAACACAAAAATATCAATTCCGTGATTTTTCACAGGTCTTCGAGTTTAAGTATTATGAATAGAAACTATTTCATAATATTAACGAATTATATTAATATATTTATAAAGTATTGATAGAGTTTTTAGTGTTTTCTTGCGGTATCAACAAATCAATTACTGTCATAACGTATTGAAAAAATGTCAGAATCGCTAATTCTCCAGGAATAGGAATCCCGAAAAAATCAGCATCTCAAAAATATCACCACCTAAGAAAATATTGTATTAAATCACATGAGAACCTGTACACAGATTTTTAAAAGAATTTTCAAACACAGTGCTTTAGTACCTATTTATACCTAGAATAAGGTAATGTAAAATCAGTAAAAAATATAATTTATCTTGCTTTCAAACATCTAGAGACATCAAGAAACGAACGGAGGAACACTATTTCAACGTCAGACATAAATTATTACCATCACGATCTGTTTCCCCAATCACATTTGATTCATACCGCGTCAATCCACAGAGATAGATATTCGAAAGTTGACTTTTCGTTCCTTGAAATGCGTCGGCTTTGGGCAGGTAAGTATTGTAGGCAAGGAAGGCTAATGGGAGATTTACACGATGCTTTTCTCATACCGATCCCCATTTACGTTTTCTATGTTTTAAAATGGGTATTTCATCATTTTTTTAAACTAAAACGCTCTTTTAAATTAAATGAATATGTTTAAATTGTCTGACAGAAGGATTTTCACCGACTTGGTAATTCAAAATAATGCATTTGATAGTCCAGAATTGCTTGCATTGATAAGCTTTCAGATTCCACTACGTAATACTAGAAGTCGAGATTTATTTCAGTGCAGAAATTATGGTACTAACTACCATATGTATTCCTCATTGCGCAGAATACTTATGGAGGGAAAATTATACAGAGTCAGTAGACATCTTTAATTTATCCATTTCATACAGATAGTTGCCATTAGAGTATAAATAATGTTTTGGGACGGTACTAAATCGTTAAAAATTGTAACAATTGAACATAATCATAGCTTCTGCCATTTGCCTTTGCCGTTGCCATCAACAGATCATCAAAAATACGAAATTTAGAATACCTAAAGTAATACACGCGACAATATTTCCATAAACATTGAACCTAATATTATCGCAAACATAAAAAATAGGGCTTGGCTGTACACATTTTTTATGCAGACGCAATATTGATTCAATACACGCTCACAATCAGTAAAAGCGGCGTATCCTGCCATGATATTTCTGCAAACATGAAAAATAGGGCAGTTTGGTTCAACGTTTGTGCAATATTTTAAATATAAAACTCCGCCATCTTAAAATGTACGAAAATCGGTACCAAAATAGAACACTTTTTTATTTCAAATCCATTTGAAAAGACGATCCGTATGTAAACTGGGCGCAAAAAGCATCGTGTAAACGCCCATTAGGCTGCATTCGGCCCAGCGCGAGCGCGACTGGCGGCTAGCGGCCAGCACTGACAGGAGAGAAAGCCGGTACCGCTCTCCGGTCCGTTTGCCGCGAGTCACGAATCGAGCGTGTCAAAGTCACTGCCTTTACCCTTTACCTCGGCGGAGTCTAGTTCAACAGGACCGAGGGCAAAGCGTGGTGCAGTGTCTGAAAGTCTGAAGTGCTGCTACGGCTTACAGGGTGACCCAATCTTTTGGCAGACTAGATTCTAGATTCAATTCACACTAATCTGTTGGACCACATATATTACCTGTCTATTGCATAGAGTTGATCACGTTATTCCCGCTGGGCCTGATAAAGTCCTCCATCTGAATTGACATATCCCTAACATTCAATATTTTGTAAGTCTCTCTGATAGGGGGCATTTACGGACTTGTTCAGTATCTTAAGGCGATGCTATACGTCGTGTAATATTTTGAATCGAGCCGCCATCAATAACTCTCCTTACGTAGATGGCGATAAGGCTTAAATTCCAGCTTAAAACCATCCAGCTGTTTTGATTTAGGCAAGAAAAAAACATTGCCAATAAGTGCCTTTTATTTTATTTTGTGGATGTTCAGGCATAAATATTTAAATGTTTTACGATCATTTTATAAATAAACTAATTTCCCACATTATACAATAAAACCATAACCGAAAATGGGTTCGTAAGTAGGAAATTTTGAACTTAAAACAGTTTTCATAGGCCTTATAAATAATTTTTTTCTGGGCTTATATAAAGACTCGATTATTTCAAAGGCCAAGATGTATTATACTCGCGGTATTTATTTAAAGCATCTGAAACATTTCTAGGCGACCAAATTTTCAAACCATAAACACATGATTTTGCATTACTATGTATGGCATCGCCTTAACGTGATTTTATTACGATTTTATTTTATTAAAATAGATACAAGCAAATATTTAAAAATTGTATAACATTTGCAGTCAATGTATTATATATTTGATTGATAAAAGCAAATATTTAAAAATTGTACAACATTTGCAGGCAATGTATTATATACTTGTACAGCACCCTTGAAGTGATTTTGCACAAAAACGGCGCTAAAAAAAACATCCAAATATTATTATTATTACTTTATACATAACTATCTAGCACGGGGTTGTTCTACCAAAGACAACTTAAGTCAGTTCGTAGGAACCTTTCAACAGAGGCAACTAAACTACTTGTGAACTCATAATATATAGTATCACGTCTTGACTATTGCAACGGCATCTATGCAAGTATTCCTAAATGCGAAACTGATAAACTACAATCAGTGTTCAACGCCGCAGCAAGGCTTATCACCGGGGTACCCAAGTTTTCGCACATTTCAGAACACCTCCGAAATCTTCACTGGCTGAAGTGTCCTGAAAGGATCCAGTACAAGCTATGCTGGATGGTGTTTAAAGCTATCAACGAAATGGCGCCTCCGTATATTTCTGAGCTATGCATTCCGAAAGATACTGGTCTAAGTCAGTCAACTCTTAGATCAGCGATACGAGGAAGAATATTCACACTATTGAAAGGTTCGGGTTTCCTCTCGGTGGAAAATCTTGAGGCTTAAGTTTGTGAATATGATTTTAGTTTTTTTTTTTTTTTTTTAATTTTTTTTTTTAAAATTTTTTATATATAAATATTCAATAATATTGTTATTGGGTTTATAAAAACCGTTTATTTTTAAACAAGTTCTGCTGTGTAATTATTATTACGCGTGACAGCTGTTTCGACCTCTGAAGGTATTATCAAACTGTTTGATAATGCCTTCAGAGGGCGAAACAGCTGTCACGGGTAATAATAATTGCACAGCAGAACTTGTTTAAAAATACAGTGTGTGGCAAGCCTACGCACGACGGAAGTGAAACTTTTATTATTTTTCTCTCTCTTTTCATTTCATTCTCTCCTTTTTTCTGTCTATTGACATATTTATAAGTAGCATATGATAAAAAAATTAAAAGTTATAAAAATATGGGATTCGAACCCGGGTCCTGCATAACGAGTGTCGAACGCTCTGCCTCTAGACCGCGAGGAGAGATATTTCGCGCGACGCGGCGTTATCGGGCTTGATTAGTAATTTTAATGATTCAAAATAAAAATAATTAATCAAAATACCGAGCGACTCTACCGGCTCGATTTGTAAGCTATATTTCGACCAAAATATCATATAGGTACCGTAAATTAAAGTAAAGGTAAATTAACAAATTCATGTAATTTTTTACTACATTATTACAAATTGTTGATAAAAAAAAATAATTAATCAAAATACCGAGCGACTCTACCGGCTCGATTTGTACGCTATATTTCGACCAAAATATCATATAGGTATCGTAAATTAAAGTAAGGGTAAATTAACAAATTTATTTAATTTTTTAGTACATTATTACAAATCGTTGAAAAATAAAAATAATTAATCAAAATACCGAACCACTCTACCGGCTCGATTTGTAAGCTATATTTCGACCAAAATATTATATAGGTACCGTAAAGTAAATTAAATTTAAATTAACAAATTTATCTAATTTTTTACTACATTATTACAAATCGTTGATAAAAAAAAATAAAAGTTATAAAAATATGGGATTCGAACCCGGGTCCTGCATAACGAGTGTCGAACGCTCTGCCTCTAGATCGCGGTTATTACGTATTCGACCAAAATATCTAAAAGTCGCAGCACGAGAGCATTTTATCACTTTAAAAAAAATTATTATTAAAAAAATCACAAAAAGAAAAAAAATAGTTAAAGCGGGGATCGAACCTCGGTTCTTCACGAGGACAATCGGGCGCTCTGCCTCTAGACCGCGAAGCTGAGTTTGGAGAGTGACCTAAAGTAGGTATATAATATTGGCTAGGCTCCTATAGCGAAATGATCACGGTTTTTCATGACGGTCATGAATTGGTTTTACTCCGGTCCTCGAAATTGCATAACGCGCGTAAAGAAGTTTCACTTCAAAATAAAAATTGAGTTCTACAAATTAAACTTAATAACAATAAATATATGATTTTAGTTGTTGAGTAACTTATGTATAAACATTAGGTTTATTTCACTTTGCATTGTTTCTTGCTGGGTCACCCTGTATTATCTAACTGCGAGAGATATATACATAGTGTAATATAAAGTAGGCGAGGTAACCCCGCGGCAAAGCCTTTTTGTCAAAGGAAATCCACGTTTCATTGTTGTTGTTTTGCCGCGACCGTGAACTTGGAACTTGGAAACCACGCATCTGGAATCATTAGCCATAAATAGTCTGGCTACATCATATTACCCAGAGTATGAATTATGTGATGGATTGCCCGTGTGGGTGTTTCGTTTCACGGGCAATACCATTCAGAATACACCCCTTTACATTGGATAGCTACGATGACTAGCAAGGGTCTTTGTTTATTTATTATTTAGAATTCCTCTATCGCTTAGCCTATATTTAGTATCAGAGCCTTTTTTAGGACTGCTATTCTTTTATTGAATTCCAATACCCATCTTCAATAATTCTTCATTATCATAGGTTTATACGTACTATCACAATCACGTGATGTTTTTTTGAATTGACGTGATGAATTTTCATGGTGATATTATGATTAATATGAATTTCTTTCTGTGAAATGCAACACGCTTCAGCTCTTACATCCGCACGCTGTTCACTACTTTACGTCATTCAATTTGCACTTCTTCCTCTCCTGGAAACTTGTATTAGTCGTATCTAATATCTATTAGGTTCAAAGATAGACGTATTTGATTTCAAAATTAGGGTGTTGGATTAATCTTAAATAGTCATTTGTTTCTCAATATCTATTTCGAATGCTGGGAGTCTTTTGGCTGTCTCCTTTATTAGAATCCATATTTCTCAGTCATACAGTTTGAGTATTTGATAAAAAAACGATCGATTCGTTTAGTGGATCAATACGGTAAGGCAGAAACGTGGATTATTTATGTCCCTAGCTTAATAATTGTTTTTCCCTTTTTCTTCATCGTCTGTGTTTTTATTCTCGGCCAGTCTACTACGCTCTACATCCCCGGTGCCTACTAAAAAGGGCCACTTGTGTGGATCGCCTTGTATTTATTGTACTCGTTTCATTTGGTTTGATACGCTTGAGTGGTTCCCACAATCGAGATAATGGTCCTTATACGACGGTAGCCGATGTCCGCACGAGTGATTGCGACCCGCGCAGCTTTATACGGAAATATTTATTAACCGATTAATGTAAAATCAAAAGATTTATGCTGTAAACCTTCTTCGAAACAGCCTTTTTATACGCATTTCATATTTACAAGATTGCAAGTAAGTCTGTAAAAATAATAATATTAATATGTTGTGTGGAAACTCGGCTTTATTGAATTTACTGCTTTATGGTTCGGCGGAATCTTGATAAGATTTAAAGTTGTCGGTGTGCAATCAAGTAATAGTGGAACATGTATTGCTTCTACATTATTTACGGGCGGCTCATACGTAATGTGTATTTACATTACAGGCACTTATCGATTGTTTTTCGATATCTCGTCGCAGTTTTGCGGTGTAAGGTTTATTTTAACTAAATTAAATCGAGAAATTTTAAATATGCATGCACTTATCTGTATGAACATGTTATTTTTAAAACTCCTGCAAGCGTCTGTACGTAGGTATACATAAAACCTGACATGATATTTCTATGAATTTTGGCCATTTTTCAGAACAAATAGTTTTTTGTTGATAATTTTGTAACAAGAAATAATTGATTTCAAATTCCAATTTTTATTTATTATAGAAATAATTGATTTCAAATTCCAATAATTTGCATTGTAATTGTCTAGAAGTGACAGAGATTGCTTTTTCCGTACAATTGTATAAGATTTAAAACAAACAAAAACATAAATAGGTCACGGAACACCACTGATGCGTACCCGCACTTTTCCGAATAAATAACCATATACTTTTTATTGACACCAAGAAATAAATCTGTCAATAACTCTAATAGTGGGTATTACAACACCCTTATGCAGGAGCACAAAGAAAATGTGGTCAATGCGGTCAACTTTATTCGTTGAAATATTATTCTTCTTTACAGTAACAAAAACCACACCGTTTCACCTGTTTTGGAAAGCTAACCGATATGTTGGTAATATAAATCATCCTTCTTCAGGCTTAATGCATCCAATCTGTAAGCATATTTATCTCTAAAAAGTAAACATTCGTATATTCCAAGTATATATGAACAGATGCATTCTGCAAAGTGAATAATAATGATACAGTAATTCTACCACGCTGAAAGGAAAGTGTTTAAAAGCATGATTGTGTAATTTCAGGCCCTCGATAATAACGCGAGTATTGCGGTGCGAATGTTTCTGTTTTAGTAATCCTTTGCTGGTTCAACTGTGTTCAGTATACTCAAGGGGATTATCGTGTTTATAAGCGTATGAGATATTGCAGAGTTTCCTAAACTTATTGGGCTCACAGCCTCCATTTTATAGAGATATTATTATGATATATTTTTTATCAGCGTCCGCCAGGTTCACTCCTTCTCACCGGAGTATCCCGAAAGAAAACATAGGCACTGAAGGAAATAGATTACTCTCAATGCATATTCATACTCAATTTACTAATTGTGGTGTTATGATAATTAGCAGTGTTGCAAATTCCACTGTCGAAAGTATACTTTTCAAGTGTTGATTTTCAATCGACAGGATATAATATGCATTTTGTACGTTTCCTTGGAAGAAAGCATGCTTAACCAATCATGAACGGTTCATAAGTTTCGTCCAGCTAGTACACACAACGCACAACATACATTCCCAACTAGCAAAAAATTAGGCATTCAAAAGGACAAAATAAATACTGCTAAACCATGCAAATGACGACTCTTAAAACGATATACACTCACGGTATGATTGTATGGGGCGGTGTAGCTAACACTAGTATGGACTCTCTCGATACAGCCCAAAAACCTTAATTAAAATCATTACAAAAAAACTAGACTAAATTCTCGATCGTACAGTTACTTAAAGACTTCGCTGTACTGAACACACATCAACTATACATCTAACTTGTATCTACACATTACCAGACAAACTGAACCATCATACTGCACAACACAATTACGAAACAAGACATAGACATCAACACATGACTCTGAAGACAAATACTACGAATGGACAAAGACATTATCATAAACTGGCTCTAATTGAAACAAAATAATAATCCATAAAGATATTAAAATATTGATATATCACCTGATAAAAATGTTAATCTGAAACACGAAATTCACACATGGATAGCCAACAAAGGCAATATATATATTGCAGGCAGATAACTTGTACCGTATAACAATACACTCCACGCCTGTATTTTATCTTTTCTTCTCATTTATTTATTTCTTTCATTTTTTCACTTTCTCTTATTTAATCCTTTTATTTCATTTGCATTTTTTTCTACTTTTTATTACTCGTAACCATTTATCTCTTTTAATTTATTAATTTATATTTTCTTCTCATTTACTTGATATTAAAATTAAATAAAATTTCTGCCACCTCGGCCTATTCATATACGAGTATCTTAAATTAGAATATGATAATACAATGTTCAGAAATTTCTTTTCGTGTCCAAATATTTCTTGATACTTGCTCGAACTTGTCTAGCGCATGTGTCGCACGCCTCTTGGAGTCTGACCTAATTTATAGGTACGATTCTTTCCACATTTTGTATGTTTTTCAAGTCGAAATTTTTTAACGCCTTCTCATTTCCCTCTCCGGCTCCCTTTTGTCTTTCATTGCGTTCCTTTTGCCTCTGAGGCATCTCCAACGCTTCGAAGTGGCCAATTCGCCCACTTTGGGAATCACTGGCACCCAGCGCTTTGTGAATATTGCAACCCATGCGGATATTGCCCTCTTAACTCCGCAGGATAATTGGTCTAAGATGTAAGTAGCTTCTCCGGAGAGTGAGGCGGGAATTAAAACGATCCGATACTTTGGTAATGCGAAGCTCGCACTACTAAAGTATCACTATAAAGAGCCGCCCTGGTTGGATGTTAAGCCACTGCTCGTGATTTGACTAAACCTGAAATACACTTCGGTATTATGGGATTACTCTAATGCTATGAAGTGGACATGACAGTCGTGACGGTTTAACTTCGGTATTGATGATTAAGTTCATCTAAGATGCGATACACCAATTTCTTCAATCCTCCATGAATATAGATATTATTTATTTGTAAAAAATAATAAATCTCAATATCAGACTTTATTTGACGATATCAAAGTCGTCTCTGAAAAACGCTTTCGAAAGGCAAATATCCGTTCCCAGCAAAAAAGTGACATCTGTCCATCAATTTAATGAAAATTATCTGTCGAATTTACGTATCAAAATATGTTTTCAGTGTTCAAAGGAAATTTTTAAAGATTAATGTTTAAAAAAAATAGTCATCACAAAATAATCCTAACAATGTTTAAAAAAAATGTTTATTTTTTAAATATGTTGCCATTTTTAATGTGTGTTTGCATTCTGTGTCATTTCAGTGGTTAGTTTCATTCGATGGCTTTAAAAGCTCGATTATTTTGTTAAAGTGGAGCAATCCCCCTCATTCCTCTAGAGTGTTGACAGATGTCTTCCCAGCGCTGTGTGAGGTCCAGCGGTGGAGGCAGCGCTCGGGATAAAGCGATTAGTGACGTAATGAAGCGTCCTCACATGCGTGATGCTCCATTATCGGATTATCGGACAACGGACGGGAATTCGATTTTGATTCCTTTGGGGGTTCGTTATCATTTATCCTTCTTGCGTTCCTGCTCAATTACTCTTGGGCCACTGACTTACCAATCTAAGTTTCTAAGATGGTATTTAGAATCTTATTTTTTATAGCGGCTTAGGTTTGTGGTAGTTGATACTTGCGTGCGCTGTGTGCTGTTGTTGTAGCAATAAATCAGAAATAAAATGTCACTGGAGTATTTTGTACGTAATAAAAGCTTCAACTCTGGAGTATTTAGGGTTTTTATTTTGATTATAATCTTTGCCTCGCTTACAACCCAAGGTTTAGAACAAGATTTCACACTCTACACATTTGTCCTAAATGGTGAAGACTGCAAAGTTGTCCGACCTTGACTAGAAGTAGGTAGCAACTTGGCTGATAACTCCAAAAGCCCGTGAAAATCTTACATGATATCTGAATTTCAAAATTAATCTTTCTTTTCTGAATTCTTATTCCTTGAACAATTATTGAGAGGAAAAGCCTTCAATCATACAATTATTGAAAGGAAAAGCCTTCAATCATACAATTACTGAGAGGAAAAGCCTTCAATCGTACAATTACTGAGAGGAAAAGCCTTCAATCGTACAATTACTGAGAGGAAAAATCCTTCAATCATACAATTACTGAGAGGAAAAGCCTTCAATCGTACTATTACTAAGAGGAAAAGCAATCAATCATACAATTACTGAGAGGAAAATCCTTCAATCGTACAAATACTGAGAGGAAATGCCTTCAATCATACATTTACTGAGAGGAAAAGCCTTCAATCATACTATTACTAAGAGGAAAAGCAATCAATCATACAATTATTGAGAGGAAAAGCTTTCAACCATACAATTTGAATAATGAATTGGTGAACTTTGGAAGCTTGATTGCTTAGCGACATATTTTTTTGTTGGATTTATTTATTTAGTTACTTTTTTACTGTTGATATTTTTTGTAATTTGTTTATCTTTCTTTTTTGCAGGTTATGGGCAAGCCTTTAGAGTCTCGGTCCTCGTCCAGGGGAGGCGCGGCGCGCCTCGGCTGCGGGGGCAAGAGGCGAGGGGCGCCGCTATCGCCCTCTCCGCACCCCCCGCCCGCACCACCTTCCCCGCCGGCGGACGACAAGCAGAGGAAGGGTGAGTCAAGCCTTCTTCCTACTTTCTACTTCCTACTACTTCCTCGAGATTACGCTCAAATCAGTTTAAGTATCCCATCAAAGGGAATGGAGACTATTCGCAACGTTGTGTTGGCAGTTAGCACGCGATGTAGTGAACTATGCTGATGCGTGAGCAGTGTAGAACTTGTGAAATATCATCATCTTGGTGTATCCCCGATTTTAGAACTTAATTGTTTCGGTTGAACTTATTAACAATTAAAAAAAATATATTTTGGGTAATTACGTACACGAATCACAACTACCCAGATTCGGTAGGACTCAAAACAACCCCAATATCTGGAGCTGGTGAGGTTGAATAGGATGGTTGGGAGTTACCTAGTTATTCAGATTTGATTACTAAAGACTACTAGCAATGTTTAATGTTTGACTGGCGGTTTGTCACCAGGGTGATACTGAGAATATTAAACATGCTGGAATGTGTATGTGACAAGTATCTAGGATTTTTTTCTGACAGCATCCATTTTTTTGACAGTATCAAGTATCTAGGGTTATTTGTGACAGCATCCGTGGTCGAGGGGTAAGGCTCTCGTCTAGCAATCCAGAAATCGCGGCTTTTAAATCCCGACGTGCTCAAGTTAATTTTATTTAATTAATTTGTGTTCTTTTACACATTTTTTTTATTCAAAATAATATATAGGGAGAATATTGACGGCAAGTTCCAGAGTGGAAAATACCCTCAGTATCGCCCTGGTGTAAAACCACCTTTGAGAATTGAAACGTTGCTTTAAATGGCTTTATCCGTGTTTGGTGACCAGATCTGAGTAGCCAGGCACTTCCCCATCTTCGTCTATCCCGTCTCCTTCCCCTCCCACTACCTTCAGTCGGTTCACATAAAAAATAAGTAAAAAAATATCATCATGACATTTCCAACCGCATGTTTCTGAACTATCTTGGATTCACGTTTAACGCACACTTTTTGTTTTACTTTGTTTCGTTTATTTACCAATGAAATAATAAAAAATCCGAAATAAAATTATTTTTAAGAAGATCAAAACGGATTTATGTTTATTTTGAAACTTGCATTAAACTACGTTTATTTTATCCGACCCGTAAATCTTCAAAGCAACTTTATGTTAGTTTGTATCGTTCGCCTTATTCTTACGATTCTTCGAATGTCTGACTGGTTACATTTATTTATTTACGTAGTATCTTCGTAATGCTCCTTTTTATCGATCGAACGAAAAATAAATAATTCTAATTTCCATAGTTCTGATGGAAATGAAGTTGTAGCGGGACGTTTTCCATTGATTTAACCCTTAGAGTATTATGTTACTCTAAGAGTTAACATAATAATTTCAGGCTGTGCAAATTTCTTGACGTTAGAGCCCACCATTCTAGATTTCGAGGTGTGGGACAAGCGAACAGATTTTCTGCTATGTTGTTTAAATTTTGGGGTTTTAACCCGTGTTGCGCTTCCTTTTCCCTTTTCTGCCATTATTTCTGGCATCCTTAAAGTGTTCATCATCTGCGCAGATGACATCAGTGTGTTTGCAGTGCCATGCCCAGGGCAACATCATACTATTGACCTAAATAAAAAAATCTAGACAGCTCCTTAAATTTGTATAGCTTCTAGCTACTAACTTTGTTTTGTTTTTGTTTCTCCAATTCGAACATTCTTTCAAACGAATTACCCTTTCACTCACATGAAAGACCCGTATTAAGGGATTCAATCAAATAACGTCACTCGAATTCCCCCTATAACGTATTCCCTGTCCGAGTTCCATGTGGGGTATTCCGTTTTCCCTCTTTCAGTTCCGTGTGGGTATTTCGTATTCGTCGTTTTTTCCGTTTCCTCCTGTTTCACTAAACGCGCCGTATTACCCCACTGACCTTTTGTAATGCCCTCTTGACACAATACAATCACAATAAAGAGCTTTGCTCCTCCCCATCCCATCTTACCGTGCTGCGCCCACTTTCTCGGAGGGGGGCATCACACGAATGTTGGGAGAATGAGCCAATATTTATATAGTAAGTCAATGCGATAGTGGTCACTATTTAGATTAAAATGTAAATACATGTTATATTAATAAATTAAAAAAATATATATTTATTTTATTTTTATTACCTGATGATAGTTACAACCCGAAGGGAATAAATGGAACGAACAATTTTGTTTCTTATTTAATTTTTTTTATTTCTAAATGGAAACTATTTCAATGCTCCATAGATCATATTGTAAATGACATTGAGAGCTGAAAATGTTAGTATTGCTATAAAAATTCCAGTCGGAAAATATGTGCCAAATGTCATGAGATTTCTGTTGGAGAGCTTTTACCGCTTGAGATATCGTACAAATAGATTTTCTGCTTTATAAGATTAATCATGACGGCTGTATGGTCTTGCTTTGGCTTTATCTGACTAAAAAAACACATGAAAAGGTGACACAGCTCTTACGAATTTTCGGTTCCGCCGTATTTGACCAATTCTGTTGAAATTAGTTTTTTGTGTAATTATAATATCAATATTTGGCGGTGATATATAATCTTTATCTTAGTATTATGGTGGCTTCCCCTGTCAGAGTTAGGTGATTTCAATTGTCATGTTTTTAACTACTCAGTCGATTTTTCAGTCCACTTGTTGACGTGAAAACGTTTCCTCATTCTTCTCGACTATACGATTAAGAGTCATTCATCGCGTTATACGCTTAGCAGAAATAGTTTCTACTGTAGGTTCCTTTAGAAACTTATAATTTCATTTCCCAATTATGGACTGACGCATAGCGCCCTCTGAACGGTATCACCATACGCGTTGTTTTCATCGCTTTCAGTGAGAGAGACAGTAAAGAAAGGAAAGAAGCAGTTTTGTTAATTCTAGAAAAGTAATGGACAATGGACCCTGTATAAGGGGGTGTAATAGGTACCCAGTATGGTCTCGTTGTAGTTGTAGAACTCTCTTCAGTAAGAGCCGATCATTAACTCTGAGTGTATACACTTACACTGTGCCCGGTTTACTCTGTACACTGCTACGCCGGCAGCAAATAGAAATGGAACAAGAAAGCTTTTATTTCATATCAAAGGATTGGATTTACAAACGGAGAATATTGCGCAGATTTTATTCAAAGAGAGCTTAGCGATGGTTTTACTATAAGCGTGTTGAATAAATTGTAATTTTTATGCTGCAGGAAAATATAGCTCCTAATATCTGTGTTTTAATTTAACTAGATTATAATGAAATTCGCGCATTTTCGCACAGTATAAATATTAAAAAAATTAAATCAATCTAAAACACATTTTAGTAATCACATTTCCTTGTATAGCAGCTTTTTTAAGAGTCATATTTCATTTATATTGAAAAATGTTATCTGATATTATATTATATTATAACTTATCTGATATTATAATACCTACGCTAATGTCCATTGCATTACGTGATTGATTTCTCATTTAAAAAATATTCCTCTTTTTGATTCTAATGCTGTTACTCGTACCTATAAATCAACTTGTACATTTCCATCCTTCGCTGAGATTGTGTTCCGGGCATTCTCCGCTGACCTACTTAAGGCTTAGCTTTTCCGAAGTCCGGCTTTTGAGTGTACGTCATTTGCACTACAAAGCCATTGCGGAAATTACTTTGCGATTTGCTTCCTAAATCCGCCGAGTAACTTATTGCGGAGCTTAGCGACCGCTAATTATTTTATTAGCCTTATTTTTAGTTCTTTCAACCCTCTCGTTTTACTAACTTGTTTTTTCTGAACTCATTCGAGGTTCATTGAAGCAGAAGTAATGGATTTTCATTGTTGGGTTTGAGGTGTATCCATTAATAATAATTATACATCTACTTCAAGTTCAAATCGAATGAAAAGTCTTCACAATAAATCTTTTTTTATTAAGTTGGAAATATAATGAATAATGTTGATATTGATCCCCTAAATACATTTGATGAGAAAAAGTTCATTGTAATTCTCTTACATCTCCCTACTTGTACATTTTCTCTTGGGTTAATATGATTAGAAGGAACAAGTTTATTGAACGTCCACAATAATACAACGTAAACAGTTTATTTAAAAGGGATATTACCCCACTTCTATTTGGATTTCTTCTCTGTTAAAGCAATCAATGCTAGACGAGCGGGATATAAGGCTTACGTTACATACGCCCCGACATACAACTACCTAATACTTTGGGTTTGATTGCTTTCTGCGGAGCTTACTACGTTATTTATCGACGTAGGGATGATAACCCATTCCCGAATGGTAAACATTAGGGATAGCATTATACTTCACTTGTGTGGCTGAGCTGATTTTCCCAGTTGGCGGTTCTCTGATGAGATCTGTCAATATTGGGTATCTATATGGGAAATCGTTTCCACCGTTTCGGCGAGGCGCTTCCGGAAAAAATACATTTGCTAAACCGAACTTTTATCGCGATGTAATTCCCTTTCCGCTTTGATGTTCTAAATAATCTAAATGATAATGCATTCTAACATGTTTGTTCGGATAGAATTATAACAACGATGTTCACGTGTTGTACGATACATTATATTATCTCTCAAATGAACACAATAACAACTTTGCTCCGTGTCTATAAATAATTTCATTTGGAAAGTTAAAGTGTATTCCATTACGGGTAGAATTCGGAAAGGCAAGAGTTTTCCTTACATTTTAGTCTTATTATTGCTTTGTGTGGGAGTAAAGAAATTTAGAAAATCGCTCTTTTCAATTTACAACGGTAACAAAGCCTTTATAAACGAATTCCACCCACCCCTTCCCTCGCCAGACTCTCCACTCCCTGCCAACACCCACGTTTTCTGCTTCGGTCGATTTTTCTTACTATTCTATACACTTAAGTTGTACCGTAATAACCTTGAGAATGTCAAGTGAAGATAGTTCAAAACATTTTACAGTGCAAATACTATAAGATTCAATAATAAGTATATAAGACGTTACCTCTGCTTTCTTTGTTACAAGTTGTATCTATTATATTTTGCTTTACAAAATAAGTGTAGGAATCATCTTTTTGATACTTGATACATTGCTGATTTTTACATTTCCTACCATTCAGCATTGTATGCACATTATTATTCCAACGGAAGGCATTTAATGGTAGATTTGTTCAGAAATTTTGTATTAGCAATATGTGAAAGCTTTCATAAGTTCCCATTGTTGTCGATTGGTATTGTCTTTGTTTTCCAAAGTTGTGAACAATTATAATTATTTCATTGTATATATTAAATTGTACGCGAACCTCAGCAGTGTTCACCTTATTCAATGTGGCGGTAATTTTGACGTATCCCAGCGGCATAATGGTATAATACATCCCTATTTGTGTAATGTAATGACGTAAGCCGTTGGGGCTGTCAGGTTCGGTAATTAACACCCTCGTAGGAATACAAATATTATGGAAACAATTCACTGAAATTGATCATCTTCAGACCCAATTATCAGCTCTTTTTTAAATTCGAAAATAATAATATTTTCTTTTTTATGACTTTTCACAAAACGTAAGCTTCTTCTAGAAATAATTTGTCAGTAGCCGCTGCTGAGATATTATAACTCCGTTCGACTGCTAGCCGAGTATTCTACTCACCACACTCGTTTTCCTAGTTCTCAAGTGTGCTTTTAAATGGCTCAGGGTAGTTTTCTGAACTATTATTCCTCTAGTTGATAGCTTAAAGCTCTTCTCCCAACATTCTTCATTATTTTGATTTTAATTAAACGTTAGTTTTTAAATAAAATAAATTAATTGAGACTATGACTTAATTTTCCAACTTTGTTTTTTTATTTTTAAATTTTCGCGACTTTCAGAACCAGCAGCCACAAATAAATTGACAAATTAGTTGTTCATATAAGGTGAATATTTATTTAGTGAAAAAGGTTTTCTTTAGTATTATGGAAAAAGTTTTAATTGAAAATAAATGTGTTTTCGAATATCATCGTAAAAGAAAAAACATTGTTGAAATTCGTAAAAAAAAGTCGTGGCACGCACGCCGTTTTCAACCTGGCTTTTGGTATTAACGCGAATGCAATTCCAATTTGAATGCAACACGATATGCAAGTTTTTCACTCCGTTATTTAAAAGCATAAATAATCCGTATCTACCTTCACGGAATTGAATTAGTTTTTGCTTTGTTTACACGCGAACCGAAACGCGAATAATGAATAAAACTAGCTGTTACCGCAAACCTAATTGTTTCACATGTTCAGCGTACACTGTACACGCAAGATTCGCCGGATTATGGACCACGTTTCATCGCGTTCAGTTCGCTCATCGAGCGTAAATTCCGACACCAGGGAAGCAGGCGAGAACAGGGGTGGCTCTGCCGTTGTTATTGAATATTCAATGTAAATGGCGGAATGCGAGGACCCTCTGTCGAGTGAGTGTAGTGTGTACAGCGTACAGCTTACAGCTTGTTACACGTCACTCTTTGTGCGGTGGTTTCAACATCCCGACTCTCGGCTCTCGTTGCATGCTTGTACGCTGTACAGGCTCTACTGCACCAATCGTATTAGGGTGGATGTACTGCCAATGGAAATGAAGTTATGTGGTAATCTATTTGCTTGGTACTTTTGTTTGATTATATCATTTTTATAGCCACACGCCTGGGTTGGGGTATAAGTTGTACGGTATGTTTATTTAATACGGAGACGGTTTTCATAATTCCCTTCAGCATTCAAGACATTGAACTGTTATGCTCCGAATTTCACCTTATTCATTTGTCATCGGCCCAGTTTGTATAAGACAATTATTCAGCTTCGGTGTATTATTCTGATTCCAAGACTTAGCTACTTAGGTAATTCTCAGGGCGTAATATTGGAACCATAAATAAACACTTGTTTCTTCATCCTCCTAACATTTTCTACAGCTATCGGCATTTCCACTTAGTTACAACACGTTTCGTGTACGGTGGTTTCGTAGACCTAGTTCTGCTTTCTGCACGCTTTCCACTTTTGATTCCACACCTTGCATCGCAAAGTACACGAATGCCGCATTATCGCCGGGATAACCGGATAAAGTGTCTAAAACTTCGTGCTTGATTATTTTGTTTCTGTGCATAATTTACGTGTATTTTCGCTTGGCCTTTTGAAGTCGATATACCTGTTTCATTTCGCATGGAAAATCTATTATTACGAGACCATGACAGACGGGCATTATGCAAGTTTGTAAAGTTTCGAAAAATATTTGTTCAAACTGGCCGGTCAAAAGTTGTATGACCAACCTTTGTACGTATTTTAAAATATATTTCTGTCTGTTCGGCTTTCTGAATAATTTCGGTAGCTTTCGCTCTGCCGTTGTTTTGTCGTCGTATTAGGCCGTTGTATCATATTCTGTATAGGTATGTATAGTTACGTTTTATAAAAAAGTCGGATATATATGATTTAACGGCGTTAGCAGTCGTGACGTTTGTGAGAGAAACGTGTTTGTGATTTATTATTGGATTTGCGACTCAACAGTATGAACGCAGGCGTCGGTAAACGTGGATTTTATGGGGCTAAGTAAGGAGGAAAATCAAGACGGTAAAACAAGCGGCATCTTGTTTGTTCGGCGGGCCTCTTCCCGGGTTATACATCTACATACAATATCGATATCGCTATTCAATATGGTAAAATAATCGCTGTCTTTTTAAGTGTCAAGGTCAGATCAGATATAGATAGCTAACCGTGTGATAAACGAATGTGTAAATGTATAGTCGGTGTTTTAAAGGTCACGCGGAGGTGGTAGTTTGCATTGCAATAAATATTGTTAATTCAATATGGCATTGTTTAACTTGTTATCCCACTATTATAAGACTGTTGAAAACATGTAAAAATACCGAATTGAACATGCTCGTATATTCACAAACATATTATCATATACCTGTGTGTAAGTAACTACCTTCCGTTTGTTACGCAATGCAGAATAGTAATTATTTTATTCGCTAGAATTCCTTTTACTTTCTCATGATGTACATCAACTACATGTTATTGCTTCAACTGCACTGTAGTTTACGAACTGTAAGTATTATTCGGAAATTAAAAATATAATAAATAAATTGAAAGTAAGGTTTTAAATGAATTTACTACGCCAAAAATAGAAAGGTACTTTCCATGTTTATCGGTATTTTCCGAAAGGATTTTTTTGTACTGAAATCATTAATGATTTTTCCCCACTTTATGTTTTTGATGGCTTTGATCGAAAATTTATTCCCGGAATAAACCGTCATTATTTGATAGAATTTTAAAGTTTTTCTCTGCGGTCAAATGGGCTATAAATTATTCCCACTTCCGTTTTCAAATCGGAGGCGTGTCCCGTTTTAAAAACGGATGGCCAATGGCCCTGTTCACACTACCGTTTTAAAAACGGACCATACTCTACGAAAAAAAATAATTGTCGATTCAACAAAAACATGTTATTTGCTCATTATTCAGTAATGGTGCGCAATGGACGACGATGAAGCTCTTGTTGTCATGTGGTACTTATTAAATAGAAGGAAAAAAGTGAAAAGAAAATTTTGGGTACACCCAATCATAGCCGAATGATTTTCTGTAGGAATTTTTCCAAGTGTTAATTGGTGAGTTAAGAAGTGATGAACTAAAGTTCTTTAATTATTTTAGAATAATAATGATTGGATTATTTATATAGCGCCGTTTTCACCATGAAAAATCACCTCAAGGGCGCTTAATGGCTTAAGAGAATGTCTATCACTTCCTTTAACCATCTACTGGAATGAGTTTCAGAGAGCTTAACATATCAAAATACAAAATTGAGAAAGTGCATTTGTCCTGAAGAAAGGCTATCGATATTTTAAAGTAAGAAAACAATAAACACTCAAATATTTTTTATTATGTGTTTATTTAACTAATACGCTCTTCCGTGCATCTCATTAAAGCTTTAAAATTTAAAAAAAAGTAAACTTAAATAAAATAAAATAAAAATTTTGATGTACAAAAGTTGTGTACACCAAGTGTTTTGTTTTTATTTAGTTAAAGATAAAATATTACCATACTCTTTCTTCGACCAGTGGTATTAAATTTTCGGGATTTATTTCCTTATCCATTATTGTAGTTTTGATTTATTTACTTAACAAAATAACCAAATACAAGCACGCTGCGTGCCTGCTTCCTTGCGACAGGGAGCGGGCGGGGAGGGGTCGGGGTTTGGCGGGGACTCTGCCGGAACGACTGGACGACAAGTGTGAACAGCTCCATACAACACTATGAGCGAGCGTGTGCCGACACGATTTGAAAACGGACGCGCTGCGTAGGCGAGCCATCCGACAAAAAATGTCGGATCCGTTTTCAAATCGTGTCGGACAAGTGTGAACAGCTCCATACATCCACTACAGCCACTAGGGCATCCGATTTTAAAACGGGACCCGCCCCCGATTTGAAAACGGAAGTGGGAACGGGCCCTGAGGCAACTTGATGATTTTCGCGAAGTTTTCATCAATTGTGTCAATTTACGTTATGAAACCAATCAACTCATCAAAACAACAACATTTTAAAGGTAAGTATTATAAATAATATTTCATTGAACTCTGAAAGATAGACAGACGCCTTTAATGTCGAAGCAATGGAAACTAGAAATAACTGGGAAAAGGGGATGAACATAATGATAATAATGAACTCTAGTATATACTCGAACACCACGAGGTGTGTTATGTTGACTCTGGCCTTAATTCGTTTTGGAATAGCCACGCGGCCTTGAGAGCGTTTCGGTTCGGTGAGCTAACACGGAAATGTTTTTGGAAGGTTTTTTTGTTGTTTTGATCGCTCCGAGGACTGCAATTTTTCTACTCATGGCCCCCTGCAGGTAAATGATATCCGTCACGTGATTCCAGGCTCATGAACTTGATCTGGCCACCTTGAATTGCCGAAGAATTAGTCCATGAAATAAATAGAACTTTCACGACACAAACTAAATGTTTAATCTACCTATAGTTTTGATCATAATTAATCCAGTCACCCAAATTATTACAGACATATATAATGTAAAATTAATCATTTACCTGTACCATTATATCTGGAAAGACTTTCTTAATTTCTCTGATATTATAAATGATTTTCTGCTTAAATCAATAATCGCAAATTTTTACAAGAATATCCTTGAAACCGTTTTCAATCTCCCCGAAAATTCATCGCCGAACGTCTATGTTGTTTTATTCAAACGCCGAAAACATTACATTGCTCAAATATTCCAAAATTTTCCTGTAAAAAAATTCGAATACGATTTTAACACAAAACCTACATCTGTCACTGCATAATGTTCGCCGTTTCTTCGCCGTCTTCCTGTTGGGATGCTAAATAAAACCTTTTGGAGCTTTCAATGTCTGCCAGAACCCGCGATTCTTAATAATTTGACAGTTTTTGACATTTCTGACGTTCTTGATGTTTTGAGATCGGAACCTGGAATGCCTATCACCGCAGGCACTTCCTTCGTCGACCCTCTTTATTTATTTACAAGGCGTTCATTGAATGACGATGTCTGAATAAGTGTGTCTGAAGTGAAAAGAAATTGCTTTTCAGGCCAAGTGTTTCATTTCGCCCACCTGCTTTTGATTTACTCGATTATCACGTGAATAAGTATAAAAGGTCTGCGTATTTAGGGTTGCTTAATTATTTTATCGTTTTCAATTAATTACTCCAGAAATTTTATAAAGGTAATGTTGACATGTGATTTTGAATTTAAAAATCTGCCTAGCTACCTATAGAATGTACTGGTTTTTGAGTTCAAAAGTAAATTAGGCACCCACAAATTTCTACATCGTCAATGAGTCTAATTGATATGCTTAAATTTTTAGTTAATTATGTGTCTGAACATAAACTAAGAATGTCTTGTTTATATCAATAACCTTTATTTATAAGCTTTCAAAATGCGACAGTGTTCCCAATATGCCAGTGGCAAGCCAATTTATTTCAGTTTGCCAAAGTCAACTCCGTGGAATAAACAAGCCGGGGATAATAATGTTCTTGGGGAAGTTTGGTTTTCCAGTGGCGTGTCGTAAGCGCCCCGGGCGACCTGAGTTTAAATGGTGGAGACGTAATGAAAACTTTCGGTTGGTTTAAACGGCTGAATTCAGCCCTTCGGGGATTATTTCCTCCTCCTCTGAGGTGGATAATTTATTTACGTCGATTTTTCGCCTTACAATTGCGTGTCCAAGGTTAGGTTAACTACGGTCGATTAAGCGATGCCCTCGCTGCCTGGTTGTTGCGGAGCACGAAGTCGACTTAACTATCGGGATGCCATGTATCTTTATGTTAACGTATATTTCACTGCTGACGATGTTGCGTATTTCGTCTTTTAGGTCAGGTGGTCGATAAGAAAATCTGAATAATATTGTTCAGGATAGAAATCTGAGGCAAAGCGTGAAACAGGGTCAAGAAAACTCAAACTCTAAACGGCTTCGTACGAATGCAAAGTTTGCAAAGTATAGTGGTTTCATATAAAAATGTTTGTTAAGTCTTTTGTATTTCTTGTTATTAATCCAGTCATTTTGGCTGTTTTGTTTGTGACTTGATTAGTGCTACGTTTATATTGTTACTTACTATAGTTTTCTTTTAACAGGTAATTGAACTATTCAAAATAACAGCTTATTCTGACAATAGATAGTAATAGATAAGTCATCCTATAATTTGATTATCTCAAATTTTTATAAATTAAACAATAATATTATTGAGTAAATAAAATAAATAAATAAATATATAATGGAGTTCTACAAATTAAACTTGAAAACAATAAATAAAATAGATAATTATATAGATTATTCATGGGTTTGTACAGTTGGCATCATCGGCAAATAATTCTATTTGGTATTATTTATATTACTGTCTTAAGTATTGTTATTATAACATTCTAGGCCTTAATAAAATTTATTTTATATTAATTACTATTCATTATCATAAACACCTCATACCTCGATTTATGTCAGGTCTTATACAAACCTAGTACTCATTCAACTATTACTACACTAGTAGATATTTCTTTTAATTATGTATTGTTTAACTGCACTTCTATTAACAACTGTATCACTTGCAATAATATGTTTGTGTACACATTACTTGTTCTGTAATCACTCTATTGTATCACCCTATTGTAAACGCCATTTTATGGCGTTTAAATAAATAAATAATATTATATTATATTACAGATTATTATTTTATAATATTATTGATAGTTAATACACAATTATTAATAATATTTTTTTCTTTTGTACTTATACTTTACCTCATTAGTTATTTTGTATTTAAATTTTTTTTCCTCTTTATACTTTTGAACTTTATAATTATCATAATGGCTTATTTTCTGCCGTTTGTTTTAAAATAAAGAACAATGTAAGAAATTAGTTCCATAGTTAGTAAATTATAAAACTGAACTGGAGTGTAAAAATCTGTATTTGAGATGTGTTGATTTTTCACATAAAATTTCTTTCAGTATCACCCAAGTTCACCCAGTATCCACCTGTAGGTACCTGGCAATATTCAGAATCGAACTCAGTCACACTGTGATATTTTAACCCGATGTGATAGGCCATGTACAAAATTCACAAAATTCCTAAATCGTATGTTCCAAGGATGCACTGGCTTTTGTCAGAAGCAGGTACACGCATGGCACAAAAATATTGGTTTAATGGTTTGTGTGCTTACAGCTTAGTTTTAGCGCTAAATAGCTCATAAAAGCTAAGTTTGAATCGCAAAACGATTCGAAATCCTAAGCGAGCAAACATTAACAGCGGCTTTATGCACACTTTTCAAAATCGATTCAGATGTTTATTGGCTTATCAATATTGCCAATGCTAATACGATGCCATTATTTCACTTAAGCCGGGCGTTCTCGTCCAACTGTTATTGAAATTACCCATACCATTCCAAGCGGGGTGGGTTGTCTAGCAGTGCCTAGTTAATCTCTCTATGAACAATGCAGCCGGCCAAATCGTGAGAGGGCAATTCATCCTAATGTATAGCCATCATATTATTGGAATATGTATTTAAATGACCATAAATAACTCCGGCTAATGGCTCGCATTTACTATATGCGCCCAGCCGGTTCCGCGGATCGCGCCTCCCGACGTCGTGACTGCAAATGCAACCATGTGCATTATTTTTTTTATGCGTTGTTATTTTTTCTTCAAAGGCGCTTGATTTCCAGCTCGTATGCTACATTGTTGAGACAGTTGGGTTAGAATCAGGATCAAATATGATTAAGGGTTCATCCCACTTAATCAATTGAATAAAATAGTTTTTTTTAGATGGATTTCGAAAATATCACTTCAAAAATATTGTGTGTAAATTTCATAAAGATCAAAGCGTTCCAAGTATTATTTTTTTGAAGTTTATTTGAGGGCGCTCTCCGGCGTACTTTAACTCGAGCGAGCGGGTATACGTTAGCCTAGCTGCTCTGCCCTTTCTTAAGACTCTCGGCTTTATATACAAAAACAGTTAAAACTTTGTATATCCGAAGAGATGCTAGACAGAAAATTAACTGTTTGAACCAGCTTAAGGCATCCTGTATGGTGCTGGCATCGCTGATTAGCTGATAGATTTCTCAGTAAATAAACATTAAACGCTTTTTTCTCAAAACTGCTTTTGTTCTTGCTTCGTTGTTTCTTTTTCCGGAACTTCTGAACCGATCATCAAGAAATTTTGCTACACATTTGCCACATATTACTGCTGGAACCAGAATTATTTGAAAATTTTAAGTGTAGGTATATTTAACAGTACTTTTAAAAATAAATATCTCTCAAAAGCTTATTTTGGAGAATTTGTTTTCAATAGTCGCCGTTTTTTTTATTTATGCATTAAAATTCATAATACTAGTTTGAACCGTATCCACAACTAAACTGAACTCAAACCTTTTTGGTTTTGTCTTTCAGATAAAAAATCTACTCGGAAATAACATCAACGAAGCTGACTTTTTTGAGGGGCTATGCGAATGCTGCTACCAGGGGTAGATAAATTATGTAAAATAAATAAAATAAAAATTTTCATACATTTCAAGAGATATTTGATGAAGCACAAAAAGATTTACATCAATATATTTTATACGAACCATACAAAAAATCCCAAAGTACCTAATTTTTCATCCGTCTAAAGTGGAATGAACCCTTAAAGTAGTGACTCACCGCTCTCAGTGATTTTATATTTATAATCAAATAGGTGAGCTTCATATTTTATTGCGATTCGTGTTTATACTTATTATTGCACTGCCGTTGTAACCCAATCGTTTTTTATTGTGTGATAAAAAAATCTTTCTCTAGTGCAACTGTGTTTAATTTTATATTTCGTCATCATTTGACCTTTGAGTCAGTATGAAAGCTTTACATGCGTTACCTACAGAGGAGTTCATAGCCGTCAATAGATCCGAATAAACTTCTCACTGTTCTTCTCACAGCCTTATAATTATGAATTATTATATTAGTCCGTGAAATTCAGAGGCGTTTTACTCCAAATGTTATATCTACAACACTTATCACCTTTATTCAATTCTCAAGAAATATTTAAGCTCTGTTTATGATCAAATTATTCATAAGAATATATTATTTAAATGATAATAATCCAGTACTGGGATTAGTACCCCGGGAGTTGGCAACCCGGGTACAGCCTTAACACTGTCAACGTTATCCTGCGTTTTAATTACACCATTTTCCTATAAAACGTATAGAAGTTATAGATACACAAATATTGGATGCCGTGTACGCTTTTTGTTCTGACTTCTGTCGATATCGTAAAAGCTTTTCATAAAATTCTATTTTCCAGTCCTGTTTTCGCCTGAACGCTGTGGTGAATATTCCCTACTAATACTATTTTACTCCCCTGTTTCGATGGTCACATAAATGTAATATGCTGATATCCTCCTGCTTTGCAACTTTACACGGCTTTTAAAACAATCACTTATTTCCCAGGCTGCTATTTGTTTAGGCTTTCCCCCAGGATTTAATTTGACCTCACGCGTTCGAAAGTGATCCGTGATCCCCCCACGGCCCATCGCAGCACAGCGTGTTAACCTGCCAATACCTGGTCTTGCATAAATAAAACAAAGAATTCTACCAATCCCACCCCTCCTTGAAACGCTAAAGGTTATTTATTGTGCGAAGATTTTTCGCTTCTAAATGAAACCATCCCCTGAACAACCCTTGGGTTTGTTGAAGTTTACTGGAATTATGAGTTAGCGCTTTGTTTACGCAGGAAACCTTACTTAGTACTGGAATTAATACGAAATCTTTAAAAAGGAAGACCCACCGATTTTGTTTTTAATCCCCCCTCGAATTGTATCGTTTTAATATTATCCTAATTTATTATACTCGTACAAGGTAAGGCGTTCGTTGTTGACGTCTTCGCTTTCACTCAGGCCTTGGGTATGTATTATAATATACTCGTATATATATTCGATCGTATTACGTACACCAATTATATCTTCTTAACTCTTACGGATTAAAATTATTTTACTGTAAGAAAAAACTCTTATTGGATTTTGCACAATTGAAAATGTAATAAATGTAAAATAATTCGTAGATCAGTGTAATCTTCCTTCAGTGTTTCCCTATGAGAGATCACCGTTCAGTATCGAAACGCTGGGGTGCTTGAAATGGCTTTAGCTATGTTTAGTAATTAGATCTGAACAACCTTCTACTGTTCAACCTTTCACTTCCACTTTTCCTTCCACCCTTATGTACCTTAGCCCCTAACCCCAAATTCTTCTAATGTTTAAATCTATTTTCTATTTGATGGCAGAAAAGCACCCGGCAAATAAATAATTTTCACGAAAATACTTTTACTTACCAGTGTTTTTTAGCATAACTACCCTTTCAATTTAAATTGTACCAAAAGCCATTTTTACCAAGGTTAAATCTTAAACAAATACCCCAACAACTTTGTCAACTTCTCCGAACTTTGACTTGCCTCCCTTAAATCAAACGTGATATAATTTTGAACTGCCTTGTAACTCCTGAAAGGTTGTAAAATCTCCCTATCGTTAAATGAAGGATTTCTCGAGTACGTACCGTGGAAACTAGCTCGGTACCTCACTTACTTGTACATAATTAAAAAAAAATTTCAACCTTGTTCATTTCGGAAAAAAAAATGGTATAGGTAGTCTACATATTATACCCATCTAATAATTCACTTCGCTTCACATTTTCCAATTTATTGCAGTGGCGGCTGTTGATTTTTTTATTGCTAAAACGGTAAAATTGAACCAAACTCAGAATCTGCTGCGTAGTACCAAATTTATACCACAATATATTTAAAAAAACATTACTTGATATGATGATGAAAAAACTAGACTACCTGGCTTCATCTGCAACATTCTGTTTCAGACTTATTTTTTCTTATTAACTCCTCGAACTAATTTGTTTACTTTTGGGAACAGTTTAGAAACAAATTTTACGTTTAAACTTATTTTGAATTTATACCCATCAATGTAATATATCATTGAAGAAGAAGATAGTACCCACTAATAAATCTTAACGAAACATGAAACAGTACAAGACACAAAAATAAAAAAAGGTAACGGTCACAACTAGATGATATTGATAATTCTGAATTTGAAATTTGAGATCGGCAAATATGACGTTTAATAAATAAGTTCCAAGAGATCCTGGGTTCGATTCCTTGTTGTGACCGTTATCTTTTTATTTTTCTGCGTCTTGTACTATTTCATATATCTTTTAGATTTGTTAGTATTATCTTCTTCTTCAATACTTATATGTTTATTTCTAATAATAATGTTTGAGGGCGTATTTGATCACCTTTCAAAAATTGTTTTTAGTTTTCGGATACGTTCAGGAATATCCCGTTAATTTAGATTTTATTTGCAAAGCGGAAATATTCTGACCATTTGACAGAATGTGCCAGAGGCCTGAGAAGTTAAGATTGATGATGGAAATACTGCGCACTGAAAATGGTTGCGTTGACCAAAATATAAAGTACGTAATTTATATAATGCCCGTTCGAAGGGTAGTTTGTTACACAAATGATGTTCTGAATTATTGTTAAGATATGAAATTTTCTGTTTTTCAACGATATTTAGAACTATCTTATTGTTTTTCATTCATAGTTCTCTACACAGGAGCGTCACCATCCGCCACTGTAGGGGTGCCATCGTCCCACTGAATTCGAGCAGTTGGGTATCATGTGTTCGTATTCGTACACAATAAACTCTAAGACTTAAAAAATATGTGTTTTATTCTCTAAAGTTTCTGCCACCCCTGGTGATAAATTTCATCTGTGTCGAAAGGATTCGTACCCTATTATTGGGAAATTACCCCGTAAAGGTATCTCGTTAGCTTCCCGCCGGCTCTGCGGGGGCGCGGGCGGGTAGGATTGGCGGGCCAGCGGGGACGGGATGGAGGTAGGGGTGTCGATCTGCCGGCTCATCAAACACGTTGATTAATGACGCGGATTAATATTGTTTGCCCCGGCCATTGGCCGATGAAAACATTACGTTGTATTACACAATGGATTATTGGGACGCGAATTGACTGTTTCACGTATTTGTCAACGTGATATTTTTCATAATCATAATTTGTGACATGATAAGATTAAAACTTCACTTTTATAAAAGTACTTTCATATTTTCATTATTTTTTATTGTATCTGCACAAAGCATTGCGAATTTATAATAATCTTTACGAATTGATAATATGTGTGTACCTCCGAACTAACTGAAAGTGTGATTTCCATAATTTAAAAACCTTAAAATGATGTCTTTGAGCTTTAAATCGGCATTTTTTGTTTCACGCATAAAGAAGCTTTAATATTAAACTGATTAAATTTACTTCAGAAACCCGCCTACAGAATTGATTGCGTCATTTATTTTTGTCGCCCACGCAGGTATGTACTTTCCCGGCATCCATAATAGTCTGCAAATTCAAAGAAAGTCGAGGACAAAATGGCCATTTATTAACGAAGGGTTGTGTTTTTTTGTTCATTGTTTGTGATTGAAATGGCTTTTTTATAAATTGGCCGTTTTCCTTTGTGCTTTGTTACTTCTCTTAACTTTTCACGTGATCCGCTCGGGGTTGAAGTTTTCTTGGCCTCGTCCCCGTCGGGATCACTCTAAAGGAAATAGCCCCTTGTCGCCCGAGTCCATAAGTCACCTTTTTCTAGCCACAGACTCGGTTGATATCTCCCATTCGGGCGTCCGAGCCTTTCCTCTTCTACTTCGGCAATCAGAGAGGGACGGCTATCGCTATCTGGTATCTTCGCGCGCTTTGCTCTTGTAACGCAAATACGGCGAAAAGATAATGTATATCAATAGAGTGGAAAATCAGAATCACAAGAAGGGGGTAGAGGGCAGCTCTGGGAATGCGGAACGACGAGGAAAAGTCAAGGGACATTGTTTTATGCTTTATTTGAACCACGATTTTTTCTGTGTTTTACATTATTTATGTTAACAAAATAATCGCATTTTTATCTTGCTGACAAAAGATTGAAAATGATTCTAGTTATGAGTTTTCTTATAAATGTCTAGAAACCGTAAGAATGCAAACAGAGTTATCTTTGTTACCTGTTGGTCGCGTTTTAACTCCCACTTAATGGAATAGTCATCGAGCGCAGACGAAGCTACCATCGCCCAGGACCGGCTCGGGGCTGCCGCTCCCGGAATGATATTGTTCAATTGGATCGGTGAGGAAGAAAGGAAGCGGGGGAACCCGGTCGCGGGGGATATTATTTAGATGGAGAGATACGCTCGCGAAAAAGCGAATCTGCGAGGAGCCGCGGGGAGGGAATGCGGGAGGAATGGGGGTGGGAGAAAGAGGGATGGTGGGCAGATGGCGCCCCCTGGGTGAGATTATTGATCTCACTTGTGTGCCTTACAGTATGTGTTGAGTGAGGCCCGGACCGGGCGGAGTCCCACCCACCTCAGAGCCCGCTAAACGTTGTCATAGACATTTCGCGCTAGTTATTCTTGGTGTTGGATGTTGGCCTGTATAGTGTATTATTATTTTAATTTAACGATGCGCCCGTCAAACTGCTTAATCGTTAGACACGCTTTTTATTTTCGTTTGCCATTTGAATAATTATTATTTTTTTATTGTTTTTGCGCTATCATTATTATTCTCTAATAAAACATCAACTTTTCTTTTCGTTAGTAAATTTACATGGCGGTAATCTGATATTTTTTACCTTCGTTTATTAAAATGACAATTCAATCAGGCTTAAAAGCAGCTTTTGTAATCGCTTCTCGCCACCCTAATAACGTAGACCCCGTAGAAAGCCGCCGTCACGAGCATTACTATTTGAGTGTTATAACACCCCCCCGTCTTTATCCATTATCCAGCATTATCTCCCTCTGTACCTGCCCCCTCCCACTCCTAATTCCACCCTACATAGTCTGCGCCCTAATGGATTCTCAGATATGGTCGTCGATATTCATACGTCTGTCCACATGTTCATGAACACGAACACTGTTCAAGTTGTTGTCTGGAGTCTTTGCGTCTTTGTCTCAACACCCTCTCACCCCCTGGCGCCCGTTTGTTTCCCGCCCTTTACTCATCTTTGTAGCCGGGCCACCCTATGCTAATATGTTAGTCTGTTTTATACTTGTAAATCGACCGCCCGCCGGTTGTGGAGCACCTTGATTAATGGAACCATTTTTTATTTTGTTAATATTTTGAAATTCATTTTTCTTAGAGCTTATTTTTACATCGTCCACCTTTGTTGTATACTAAGACTTTTTGTATCTTTGTTAAAGACCATCTGAAAGCGTGACATATGATTATGTGGTACTACCCTTTGCTAGAGCACCGTTCATTTGTATTAACAATCGAAAAACATATTGCATCTTATTTTTAGACAGTTAAATGTATATTAATTTCAAAGCTCAATATCTCATACAGGAAACAACGTAACTAATTGAAAATAGCTGCGTTGACATAGAAATTCCAGATAGAATATCTGTGCAAATTTCTCAACGCCAGATTTCATTGTTCCTTTTTTTCAGCTTAAGAATAAACAATCACTCAAATTAGGTACGTTTTCTTCGTGAGGGACACTAATGTACTCAGGCGCAACTCACGCTCACGTCGGACAGGTCTGATGCGCTCTCTCGGACGAATACTGCAAAATTTATTGACAGGGCTTTTTTCAAAATGTAAACCGCCCTTGAGGTTATTTTATAGTGATAAGAAAGGTGATTATTATTATTATTGACGATGTTTTTGTTTTTCTTGTCCATCTTTGAAAAGACATTTAAGTTAATGGAATTTTCCGCCCGATACCCTTTTCCGTGAATTATGGCAATCCCCCCCCCCCGACCTAACTCGATGCCGTCCCAATCCCGCCCGCCCAGTCCGAAGGCGGGTCGCTCTTTGTTCTCACGATTTGGGTCAATCAATTTGTGAAATGTAACCTACCCATTAGGCTGTGTTCGGGCGGAATGCTAGCGACACGTGCCCTACGTAATACGATACTTGCAAAATTGCTTCATCCCCACACTTCTCCATTTTTGTTTTTCAAATCCTCCAAATCTCTCTTTATACTGAATCAACCCCCCCTTCCTCACCTCCCGTCGCACGTTTCACGAATTGGCTTCAATTTAAGCCGGTAAAATTGTATTAGTATCATGCATAAACATGTGTAGGAATAAAGCCAACTGAATTGTCGCTTTTCTTTTTTACTTTCTGATTTATAGATCTTTTGGGCTGGGCATTGTGAATATTTAAAATTGATTACTATTCACATTGTTATTTACACCAACCTTTTTTAAAAAGCGTTATTTGTTTTGAAATGTATTGACACTAATATTTATTTTCTAAATCGTATATAATAAGTTCGTTGAAGAATTTCCTCACAGTGATGAATGAGATTTTAAGTAATTTCCATTAATATCTCACCGAACGGTTTTCTTCATGCTACGGTCTTTTGATTAGTTCTTTTAATATAAGCTTATTTTTCTTCTGGTTTCCCCTCCTATTATAGGTCAGATATCATTAAAACATTTGGGAAACATTCAATTTTAATGTATACCTTCATTATGGTTTCTTATTGCCATCAATAAACAGATTGATGGTAAGACTTCGAAACCTACTTGAATGGTACTACTGCAATTTCGTTGGATCTCACCGAACTACAGACTGCGCGGTGAAGATTCCCCTGATGATAGCTAACATTCTATCGGAGAGTTCATCATCAGGAGCAGAACATATTTCATCTAACCAACAATATTAAGATTTTATCAATTGTAAATTATGATATTATATTTAGAAAATATATCCGAACATTCTAGCAGAGGAAAAACCGTATGGAGGAAAAAAAATAAAGCAAAGTAAGTTGCAGTTTATTTTGTGCTTTGAAGCTTTATGTTATCTTTTCATCTTGTATGCAATATAACTGCGAAACATAAACAATTACTTCAATATCCCGCCTGCACTTACATACGCTATGAATGCATTATTCGATTCGTTGGTTCGATCTCGACACTCGAGTGCGAGCCGTACCCTGACGAGCGAGCTTTTTACCCCGAGGCTCCGGGCGGTAAATACAATTTAGTCAGTGTAAACAAGGCTCGCTCGCCAAAGGACCCGTCCCATGACCCGGCCCTGCGCCATTACCACTACACTTGTCTTTGTGTACTCAATCCTAAATGTCCTTTTTCATTTATTTACTCCCCGCCAAAGCCTCTTCTGGAAGTTGAGCATCCCGCTTTCAATCAAAGCTTTTACGTTATGTTTATTTGATTTGATTTACGATTACGTTTAACGAATGAAGTGATTGAAGCCTTAAAAAACGTATTTTGTATATTTTGAATTTCTTCAAATAATATTGAATGGTAAATTCCTAAACTACGCTGATAAATTACAATATTAACTAGATTCTGTTCCATAGAAACTATTTTGGTTCTGCTGCCATAAATTTTGCATTGGTTTGGCTTTCTGTAATTTTTGGTTTTACATAACTGTTTTCACCACATGACATGTCATCGGGTATGAAATATCCATTTAACTGTCAAAACATGAGACTAGAGGCAGTATTGCGTGTTCCACATTTTTCACTTATTAAAAAATATCCTTTACTATAAAAATACTGTTTATTCAATAATTTAATTTACTTAAATCTTTTATCAATAATCCCTCTCCCACAAAATACGTATAAAATAAACAAAAAAAATGTGGTTCACCTCTCCAATGTATAGTTGTAGATGTGCTATGAAAGTGTTCTCTATATTAATTTTGTTTGTTCTGCAAATTGATTGAATCCTATATTGAAACAATGTAAACGGTTAATACGTTCCGACTGATGTGTAGTCAATAAATTCAGCGCTTGCTCCGATATTCTTGAGAAATAAATTCCGCAGCGATCTTCGAGAGAAACATTTACAGACAGAATATATTCCGCTACACAGACTTTATGAACTCCGGTTCTATATTATAATCTATCCGTGTGAGAGGAGCCCGTACTCTACCTTATTATGGAAACTGAGATATATGTATATGAAATACGTGTTCCAATCCAGCAAACTTTATTATTTCCGAGCCATAAAGTCTCCTCGTTTCCATAAATGAAACCTCTCGCTATTTTATCGTTTATTTTTCTGTCTGGTGAATCTAGGTTAATGAAACTATTGATTGTGTTTGAACTAGCGTTTGGTTTTATGATTTGTAGAATTAAGCGGATAACATTCCGATTCGTGGATGTTGAATTTAACATCTTACAGTATTGTTTATAAAACTAGATCACGATAAAATGTATCAATGTATCTAGATACCTGAACATTGTATATTTGTTTTCAGACTGACTAGTTATTTCATGAGAGAATATGACACGCAAGTGAAAGAAAAATATGCCGAGACACCCGAAGAAGACATTTTGGCACCTTTTGTCGGGGACCGTCAAGAGTCCGTACCACAGCGGAATGTATGCAGTTGACGGCCTAGTATTTATAAAGTTGTGTGACGGGTGTGACGGTCACCTTTATTCGATGTCGATTTGTGTAAATTTATCGAATTAATGATTATATTATTATAATAATAGTTCACCTTATATACTATACTGCGATCCGTTCCATCAAACATAAGGTCGCCCTTACGTTTTCAAAATATTTACAAGTAAGAGAGCGCGCACAATGGCCTAGAGTTAAAGCTCTCAACTAGTAAGATCGCGGGTTCAAATCGTGGTGGAAATTTTATTTGATTGATTTGTGTTATTTTACAATTTAATCATCTGAAATAATTTACTTAAGATATATATATACGGTTGGAAGCAGTCGGGACTCTTGTGCGGTATTGATTTAAAAATTAATAAAGAAGAATGGATTGCCTGCTAAATTATCTTGGCAATAAAAAGACAGCTCTGATCCAATTTTTATCATCACTGAATAAAAAATAATATTTGGTAGCTCGCTTATCAAGTTTCATGGCAGCATTCAAACGCGCGCACGATTAGTTACTGCAAAGAAAAATGTTCCTTTGTGCAATACATTTTTATTTTGCGATTCGACGCTCGCCATTTTCCGTTCTTGAAGTTTCCACCGGGAAAAATAGTTAAGCGTCGCAGCATCCGGACTTGTATCCTCCGCCGTCTGTCTGTAAAGGGGGGTAAGTTTTCCTTATAAAAAGCCGCAGGAAACATTGTGGCCCTCGAGTTGTGTTAGTTTAACTAGGTACGTGATACACACACAGCCTGTACACGGTGCCTACTCACTACGTACACGTCCCCCGAGAGGAGGGGATACTTTGTGCACGCTGTAAATACACTACACCTGTGTGAATTCAACTTTTCCGTTTGAGATTTATATCTGCATAATTTAAAGCAAATCGTCGCGCGTACATAAATGTATGTAGTTATATAATTGCCTAGACCGTACTGCTGTCACAGTGTGAATTTGATTAATAATAATAATAATAATAATATCTAATTGGATAATTTGTAGAGCGCCGTTTTTATGAAAAATCACCTCAAGGGCGCTGTACAATTTATTTCCTAGGATCTACATTTGTTATTTGAATCTGTAACTTCTGTGTAAATATTTTGAATTAGCCTCTAAAATAAATGTTCATCGCATTTAAGTTAGCGCAGGCATACAATTACATTTTTTATAAAGTTATTTAAAATTCAGCCAAATAAATTTCTTTTAATCACCATATTATTTATTTAAACTGTGAAATGACGGTTTTCTTTTGTCAGGACATAAATTAAAAACTAACAAAAAATCTAAAAAAAAAATTTTTTGTGGGAAACAACACACTGTCTCGTGTATAGTGGATTTGTAGGGGATTCGCGGGGAAACATCAGTTTTTTCGAGAACACAGTATTATTTAGATTGAATTTATACGTTAAATTAATAATGTATTAATATATTTTACTACACTGTTTATAAAATCTGTAAATTTTCTTTTTTCGATCCGTTCTATACGATTTTTTTTAAAATTTTGAATATTGAAGTTTAGTTAGGTTAAATTTTCGATAAATATCTGAATTTTTCATAAACATCACTGTACTCTACTGAGTACTGCATCATTCTGCAAAATAGTATGCTGGGGATCATGTCTAAAGTCCAATGTTGAACCACTAAATATTACTCAAAAATTGATCCTTAAAGTGATGTACAAAAAAAATTCTGTTATCCATCCAAACTACTTTATAAGGAATGTAATGTTATGTGGATAAAACAGCTATATATCACTCAAATACTTTATCGATTTCTTATCAATATTAAATTTGCTGAAAGAACACAACAAATGCGGACAACTAGAATTAGCTCTACATTGAACTTTGTGGCTGTACATACTAAAACTTCTTTTGGTCAAAGAAATTATTTATATCAGGCACCACTTATGTAATATTCTTCCAAATCATATTAAGTCTACCAATTCCTTAGTTAACTTTAAAAAGTTAATTAAGGTTTATGTATTGACAGACGATTGTCTTAATATTTTTTCATCCTTGTCCTTTCTTAAATAATAAGATTTTATATAAGTCCCATTTGCTAAAAACTGAATGTCACCCTATCTGTCTTTATCATCTACTTTGCTTCTTCCTTTGAATAATGATTAATGATTAGTTATGGTTCAAATATTGTTACAATATACTGTCAAATTACCCATCTGATAACACATATAATACTCATTTTTTCTTTAATTTTGAAATATTGTGTGTTTGTATGTAGAATTACTTTATGTTTGTGATACTCTTATGTTTGCTTCACTCAAATGTAAATTGTCAACCTCGATACAGGCTTAGTCCTAGTGTAAAAAAGTGTTTTATGTATAGTGAGATGCAATAAATAAATAAAAATAAATAAATTATCTATTCGCTTAAATAATAAGCGCCACAAAGGAAGTAACGGCACGTAGATGTACGTGTGCACACTATACAATAGATACGTCCCGTATCACGATGCTCATGTGCAATTTTACCAATGCACAGGACATTAATCATTACGGCGCGGGCGGCGCGGCGCTCGGCGTCCATTATGCTCTTAAGTTGTCTTTGTTCCTTTGCCGGGGACGTCACAGTAACACTAGTGGACAGGGCAGACATAGTCACAGGGCACAGCTCACAGGGCTGACCAGGCGAGGATGAAAAAAAAACTATGCAGTGTTAATTAATCAACTATTTAAAATTGGGTACTTTAACCCTTAGAAAACATGAAATCCAAAGATAAATTACTTTAAAGTTCATTATCGCATACCATCGCCCTATCAGATGGAAACTTGGTTTTCCAAGGGGTCGACATGTAATGAAGAATATTAAAATTGAAATAATGAAAAGGCACGCATCTATAACATTTTAAGGCTATCCACCTCAACTTGTAACATTCGAAATCTGGCGAAAGCACGCAATCCTTACGCAAATGGCGATAAGGTTGATAATTTAATTTATTTAATTTCCGCGTCTACAAAGGACTATTCCATCAAAACCGTGGTTTCAGCAATTCCCTCATTTTTCCAAAAAAGAAATTTCTTCACTCATTCGAATGAGGATCGGACATTGTTCCGTTCCTTCACACCTTTTTAAAATTCACGTCCTTGACTCCCCAGATTGTACATTCTGTGGTCTAGAAGTGGGAACTTTAGATCACATATTTTTTGGTTGTCCCTCTCTAAACAAATATCCTCTCTTCTATCAAGCCTTATCTAAAATTGCCTCCCCTCCATTCAACATCTCATCTCTTCTAAGTCTGAACTCGACTCCAATTTACATTATAATTTTGAAATTTGCCTATTTAAATAAAATTAATATTTAAATTCACCTTTCATTTCTCAATAATTTTAAATGATGGCCAAGAACACCCTTGAAGGGTGAAAGCCAGAAATAATGTTAAAAAAAAAAAAAAAAAATTTCCGCGTCACCGGCCGCCAGTTTCGATTTATGCAAAGAAAAAAATATCGCCAAAATGCATGTGTGTTATTTTGTTTCACATTATTTTGTGAAGTTCAGTCACAAATATTAAAATGTTTTCCTATTTTAAATATTGAAGACATCATACTTAGAATAAGAACTACCAACGTTATCCTCTTTTTCTAACCTCACATTTTTATTGGGTGCTACCTCCCTAAATATTTAACGGTAAGGAGGTATTTATAATTCATAGTATCTTTAAAAAACTATATGTACGTAGAAATGAGCGCCCCTGAGGTGATATCTCACAAAAGCGGCGCTATATAAACTGTCAAATAAATAAATAAAAAGTTATGAAATATTAAGAAAAATTAATTAGTTTCGAAGAACCTGCACACTAGTGTCACGTGACAGCTTTGTAGGACTACCTCTTGCACGCACTATAATAATATGCATGTAATTGTAATTACGTAAATAAAAAAAACCTCTAGAGAAAATTACTGTTAACGTTTTAAAAATTATTTCTTCTCTTTATCACTTTTAAAAAATCCAATTCTCGCGTAGATCTACTGCATTTTCTCCATGCATTAAATTTTTTTTATATTTTATTAATGTGTTTTTTACTAATTATTTTACAAGCAATAATTATTCGCCTGAAACACTCATCCACATTGAAAAATCTCGTGATAAAAGATACATGACGCCAACGGGACTCGAACCCGTGTCCCTTCGATTTCCGGTCGACAGCTCTGACCACTGAGCTATGGCGGCTTATCTCTTACCCGCGAAATAATTCAATATATACTAGTGTTTCATTCAACAATTACTGCTTGTTACATTTTTTCACCTGTTTTTTACTTCCCAAAAATCACTTAATTATGCTTACGAGAGTTGTTACTTGTAACTTTGTCTCCCTCTAGACGAAGTCACAAGTAACAACTTGGACTATCTGCTACTGTAAAACCTTGAGCTAAAACAGTTATTTTCTCAATGCACACACATATCGTTTTTATCGCAAAGCGATTCTTGTCATCATACTATGAATAGTGTCAGTTATTAAATATTTCGTCTATCATTCGCTGTCCAGTATTGAGTGTCCCACCCCTGGAGCGGTCCTGCCCGAAGCTGAATGCCTAACTTTATATCGACATTAAAAAGACAATGCTCACCATGCGGACTACTTGCGACAAAAGAATTGCAAACAATGAACGAAACCCGCGCTTTGAGTCATCACTTGTGGTTATTCAATAGCCATGTTTTTATCGCATCGCTTTATGAGATTTCAAATGTACTTCATAGTTCGCCAAGAGAGCGGATCGATTTATTTTGCATAAACTTAATATCTCGGATTAAATCCATACGCGATTATTGAATTGTGTTGCTATTGAGTTGATATGAATTAGAAACCATTTTTTATGAATATTCTAGTCTGATTTCCACATCTGCTATAACGTATAAAACTTTTCAATCGCATAATCTGTCTACGGACAGTGCAGTTTTCCACGTATGTTTCTTAGATTTAAGCAAAGTGTTCGTCTTCATGGGTAGGTACTTTATCGTCATACATCTGAATAATATATTAAAAACTTTGTAAAACCAGTTAAACAAATCTTTAACTACCAGTATTTTACGTTAAGCAACATCAATCATATTTTTTACCGGTCGGTGGCTGAGTTAACATCGCGTTTGGGTCCCACCCAGGCGTCGTGAAGTCCTTCATCACAACACAAGCAACTTTTTCCGCTTATTGTGGTGGAAGAAGGAGATTTTGAAATTTTGTCAGATTATTCGTAACCCGGGAATTTTCGTCTTTCTGTTAAAAATAAAATAAATACATATCGTTGTCCTGTGTAGATATATACGGCTGATAGGCAAAGATGGATGCACGTCACCGCAGTTATATAACTCATAGATAGGCGGAGAAAATTACTATTAAGGCGATGCCATACGTAGTAATGCAAAATCATGTGTTTTTGGTTTAAAAATTTGGTCGCCTAGAAATGTTTCAGATGCTTTAATTAAATACTGCGAGTAGAATACATCTTGGCCTTTAAAATAATCGACCTCTAATAAGTCTTTTTATAAGCCCAGAAAAAAATAATGTATAAGGCCTATGAAAACTGTTTTAAAGTTCAAAATCTCCTACTTACGAACCCATTTCCGGTTTATAATTGTATTGTATTTATATTGTGTTTATTATTAGTTTTAATGTGTTTATAATTAGTTTTAATGTGTTTATAATTAGTTTTAATGTGTTTTAAATTTTATTGGCAAATTAAGTTATTTATAAAATGATCGAAAAAAAATTAAATGTTTATGCCTGAAAATCCACAAAATAAAATAAAAGGCACTTTTTGGCCATGTTTTGTTCTTGCATAAAATAAGGCCTATGAAAACTGCTTTAAAGTTCAAAATCTCCTACTTACGAACCCATTTCCGGTTTATAATTGTATTGTATTTATATTGTGTTTATTATTAGTTTTAATATGTTTATAATTAGTTTTAATGTGTTTATAATTTTATTGGCAAATTAAGTTATTTATAAAATGATCGAAAAAAAATTAAATGTTTATGCCTGAAAATCCACAAAATAAAATAAAAGGCACTTTTTGGCCATGTTTTGTTCTTGCATAAATCAAAACAGGCGGATGGTGTTAAGCGGGAATTTAAACCTTATCGCCATCTACGTAAGGGTTGTTATTGATAGCGGCTCAATTTAAAATATTACACGACGTAGTGCATCGCCTTAACTGCACCTTTCTTTGTATATTTCCTAGGTGATAAAATTGCCTTGTAAACTATTCACATGATAATGAAGATTGGCTATTAAAAATTTGTCGTTTATATTGAGTATAACATATTATCCAAGCGATTCTCCTCTCAGGTTGCCATGCTATTTAATAATAGAACTATGTTAATAAAATTGTATTCATTTAAGATTGTTTGTTGTGATAATTCCATTGCAAAGTGGAGACGAATCTTTGCACAGCGCTGCGGGCTTTTGTGATTATTATGAAAGTAATAAAATGCGTTTGTTCTCGCGAATGGCGCTCTGGACGCGTTGGAAAAAAAGTGCTTCCGGCAACACGGGCTATACGAAACGATTACCTATGCCTTTTTATGAATGCCTGGCTTCGGTTGCGTGGACTGTATAGTATTATGTATTTTCGTACGCCGTATCACGTGCACTTATTGTATATTTATAATTATTTGAAAATACTTACGCAAATACACAATACATCGGTAGGTATATAGATACACATCTACGTGAAGACACGTATAAATTATACATCGTGAAAATACACGCGTATATTCTTATAATTAGATCAGATTAAATTGCATGTATTTGTTAAGCTTTTACCTTTTCTAGGAAACGGATTTTTTTTTCATTAACTCCACACAGGAGACCCTGAGGCAATACTTTGCCTGAGGGCCTGTGTCATATTTGGAGATGCTGTGTGCAGTTCTTATGAAACTGGTTGACAGTCTGAATAAAGATTACCATTTCATAAAATGCTATTATGTAAACTTAAAGTAACTTGATTTTAGTTAATAGTAATAATTTATTCTGATACAAAGAAGTTCTTGATTTTGGAGTATAAAAAAGTGTATTTACATTATGAAGATAACTTCATTAGTTAATTAAAGTAACGTGATATCAGTTACCTTCATACAAGCATTCGCGTAAATTTTATTTTACATGTTTCAAATATGATATTTATCTAAATATATATATATATATACATATTTCAGAAAAAAACCCTATTCACTATATATTATGAAGCTTTTGGAGTACGAACTCTAATATCCACCCTATAATAATTTAAAGTTTTATTTTCGTGGCTGGGTTACTTGAATAATGTTGCGTCAGGTCTGACCGAAGCGAGTTTCCTTTGATTTGGCCCGTTTCATGGCGTCGTAAAGCCGCCATTAGTGTCGGTTAAGTGGTTATTAAATGCCTGCTTTTGCGGTCGACTATTAAATAAGTTTTCAATATTTTAATGCGCTAACTGCATTCCCTTCCGCAAGGCGGCGCTTCAAAATACACCTATTTAGCTTTAAATACTGTGACCCGAACGAATAAAATACACCTAGTTAGCTTTAAATACTGTGACCCGAACGAATAAAATACACCTAGTTTTAGCTTCAAATACTGTGACCCGAACGAATAACAAAACATCCACAAAAAAGGCTCGGCTGAAATATTTTTTATGCAATTTTTTGGTTATGACATTTTGCATAGTTTTTGATACATGTATTATGCATATTTCAGCTATTTTATGTTCAGTGATCTAGGATGCGTGTTAATCTAACTATTTCAAAATGATGTCATCATATTAGAAGTTTTTGTGTAATTGCATTTAATAAATTTAATCTTTCATTTGACTAAGGTTTCCATAGATGAGAGAAACAGGGTATGTTTCAAATAATATGTGTTTTTATTTTACTAAAATGTAATACCAATTTTACACTTAGAATCGATTAGAAAAACAGTCTCTATTCTAAGGACACACAGTATTCTCATTTCTTTGGTATGGCTGAAATAGACATTTATAAATATCTCGCCCCAAGGTTAATATTTCGAGCAAAAATGTAAAACCTGAAATTATCATAAACACGGATTTTGAAATATCTTTTCTGTCGCCATCCTGTGCAATATTCTACGCTGTAATAAATAAATATATGTTGTGTCTATTTAATTATTTGAGATTGTACATACATGCCAGTTGATAAGTGCATCATTATTATTTAAAATTTGTTGCTGGTTGCCAATTTCAAACGTAATCAATTTTCCAATTTATTTCCTTTCATGCGATTTGTTCGCGAGACGGGGAAAGTTAGCTATTTCTGACTCTAACATTTTACGACGTTTGATCGTAGACTGAAAGTCAACACAGTTCCGGATGTGAACAACATAACGTCGTTTGTGAAAGTGGACTGGTATCAATACTCAGACTTAAATTACTACCATAAAATACAAGATTAGCTTTGGAAATCAAATAGTTACATTAGAAAATTGTGATAAAGGGGTGATATCATATATCACCCTAACTATGTTTTGTTGCCTTTTCTTATACATTTTTATTTTAGTTTTGGGTAGGTTTATTTATTTTTACCCACCTTCTCCAGCAGTATATAAAACATCTTTATTTTTTAAAGAATTTACTGTCCATACTTAGCATCACATTTCTGAAGTAATTTTAATTATTGATACTGACACATTTTAACCCCTCACAAGATGTCATCTGTGAATATTGTGTGCGAAACATTTTTTAAAGGAGATGAAGGGAGGAACCTGGGTATTGAAGTGGAAATACAAAAAATGGCAGGTCTTTCCGCAACCGAGTTGTTAGAGAAATAAAAACGACCTAACTAACCATCACGCCGTTTCTCCGCAGAGGTAGGCAGAGAGGACGGACGGTCTTGGCACACGCTCCTTGCCTCATTCACATTCATACATCGTGACAGGGCCCGACTCAAGTATCTGATCTACTTGATCGTGCCATGTCTTCCTCGGGCGTCCCCGACTTCTACTATCATTCGCATTTGCATCATATATCCTCCTTACACTCCTTTCTTCGCTCATTCGCTCTATATGCCCAAACCAACGACCTGTTATGCGGAAAATGTCAACCGTGTTAAACTGAACCGTATCCACCCGAACCGAAGGGATCAACGATAAGCTTATTATTCGAATTACCTTCCATTAAATCTTGGGAAAGAACCCAGCGAATTTTTCCAAATTAAAATAATAAATGATTCTCTTTGAAGTTGTGTCGAATGTATTTCTTAATTATCAACTGGTTGCATTCTAGGGCGGGATAGGTCACCAATTAATATTAAATTTAAGGGCGTCGCTATGGAGAGTCAATAGCGCTTTGAATTAACTTCTCCACTGGCTCTCGGTGGTGATCTACGCTTATTTAAATGCCCTGTAAACTAAAGCACTTGTTTCGAATTTTACAACTTGATACTTATTTGAGCACTGGCGTGATGGGAAAGAAAAACTTAACCCCAACAACTGTAAATGATTGATAGGACTTTGTGTTTCCTAATTATAATGTAAATAATAGCTTTAATTATTGTTTATTATCCAGAAACACTTACTTGTGATATAGTTCCTGCTAGGAACTCAAGGCGACAAGATAGAAATGCCTACGAATGGAAGAAAAAAAGAAAGCTGGCTCTGATGAATATGGTGAATGAATGGATGGTTTACAGAACACCTTGCAATAAATAATGTTTTTTTTTTCAAAAGCTCTTACAATATTCGGATAATGATGGAAAATCAATGGCATACCAAACTTTTGTAACCAAAGGACCAAGTGAGTCTACGAAATGAAAATACAAGAGAAAAATTTGTCCATGTATCATTTTGGAATTCATGGACAGATGTCAAACGTGCAGAATTTTGGCAATTTTTCGCATACTACTCAATATCGGAACAATGCAGCTTTCAAGTACTTATACTATAAATTGTTCCACCCTAGTTGGACTACTCTATTTCTACACAGCAATAGGGTCCAATTAATTCTGATGAGAAAAAAATAGTCAATACAAACATCCCCGGGTTATGAATAACCTGACAATAGTGACAATATTTGAAAATCTCTTGCTACTACCACAGTAAGCGGAAAATGTTGCTTGTGTCGTGATGGAGGACTTACCCAGCCGTTGACTTGAACTCACGACGCCTGGGTGGGACCTAGACGCGATGCCAACTCAGCCTCTGACCGGTCGTTTTAATATTGTAATATTATGTAGTTAGTTATATCCGTACCTGACAACCTGACACCAATGAAATTTTACATTTAATAGAAAGCAACATGTCAGTTTTTGTGCCGTAGTATGAACATTTGTTTTTTGATCAAATTTTCCAGTTGGAAATATGTGCTTATAAATTTTGAGTATTTGTTCATATCTACGCGTCCCACGTTAATTACTCTAATCTAATCTGTATCTTTACAAGCCTAAACATTTGAAATATTACTTAGTTATTGTTCGTAGTATTGTCACAAACCCTGCCTGGCTATAGAATTACCTATTAATAATCTGCTGACGTCATCCCTCCCAGAAACAGTGGCGTACCGCAAGCGTAGCACATTTGAACATTATTTAATTAAGCGCAGTCAGTTCCCAACTGCAACGTCACTACTACTGCTCGGTGCCTACTCATCTTCATATATTATGAACTAACCACTGAACCTGCGCACATGTTAATTACTTTACCATGGGCTATTGGCTTTTAAACATATTACAACGAAAAACATTTTTATAAAGTTAATAAAATAAAGTTATATTAGTTTTAGAAATCTAACGACAATTTAACTTTTGCATTACAGAAATCTGTTTTTTTTCTCTGAAATAGCAAAAAATATTCAATGTTGTTGACGTAATGAAATTTGTGCAGCTTTTCCTCCCTGTAATTTCTAGGTCAACTACTTTCAGGTCGCGGTTTTTTATTTTCATTCGCAACGTCAATTTTATAAAGATCGTTTGAATATTTTCAACTCCAACAACATAGGAGGACGCCATATTGAAGAACCAGTAAATGATAAGAAGTTAGTGGAATTTCAAATTATAAATGTCGTTTTTTTCACAAGTAATAATTGTGGACGAACAGAAATGTAGGAGGGCAATAAAACCTAATGTCTGGTTGAGCTTTGACATTCTAAATCTACTCGTATTTACTAAACATAGCTCATGCCATTTTACGCACTCATTTCAGTTTTGAGTCTGAATGGTGAACTCTCGGCAAGGAGATACTGAGAGCATCTTCCACTACGGAACGAAGCACACACGCATTTAAATGAGTTTAAATTGTACTTTAAAAAACATATATCATTTCAACATGCACTATGTTTTATCCCTATATAAGTACGAATCCTTCTCTTATGGCGCCATTAAATATTTTAACTGCATTCGCGGCATTACTTCATTTTGAATACCTACTGGCAAGTTAATGCTATAGTTTTGCATAAGTTTAATGCGTTGGCATGTCGAATAGACAATGAGCGATAACTGGCTGGTGTGAATTCACTTGCATTTGCGGACACGATAATCTATGAAAAGTCTTGTACATTTAAGCATAACTTCAAACAAAAGTACATTTTTTATGGTTTACTAATTGTACTACCCGGCTTCGCCCGTGTTTTTAATTCTTGTATCCCCTTACATTGAACTGAAAGAGCTGAAATTACATTTTTTTCATTTAATTTTGTCAATTTAACTAAGGGACTAGCAATTTGGCATTTGTCTTAGGCACTTATGGACAGTTAAATGTTTTTTTTTTCAGAATGTGGAGCTTTGGAGCTTGTGATGGAACATAGCACGCTAAAAGTGTGTAAAAGTATTACAGTAAATTGTTTGAATATTGAATTATCAAAAAAAATCCTACTTTATCGGCACTATAAAGTAAAACGTCCATTTTGAAATTTTTTTTGTTACATCGTTAACCTGGTGTAAAAACGACATAATATTTTAAATAATTACTTTTTTCTTGTTAAAAGTACAAATTGAAGTTGGTTGCGATTACGTTTTTCTTTCTCCTGAACAAATTGTTTCATGTCGCTTACGCGGTATTGCATGTATAACAACGATAAGATGTTCTAAAATACCTGTTTAGATGAATTCACGACGCGATGCGCGATGGTCTGCCGACATGAAATTCCCATACGGTAACATTCAACCAGAATGCACTTCCTTTCAGCAAATGTTACGCTTCACATTACACGATGTGTGACATACCAACAGCTGGCCCGCCGTATGTCCCTTTACTTGGCCGCTAATATTATTTGGAATAATATAACAGACACCGAACATCGGACCACCGTACATAGTGAAATACATAATTAAAATCCGTTGCGTAGCTCACGCTTCCATATGCAAATAGTTTCGAAAAACACTGATAATGTGCATATCATGTAGGCCATGCATCGGTATAGGTACATAGTATAAATTATGCAATAATTGTTTCAAAACTGGCTATTCATGGTTGTAAGTTATTGCTGTAATTGACACATGTATGTTCTATCTTCATTGCTATTAATGATGTTGATCGAAATTTATTATACAGCACACAGTGTTAAGGGACGTACTTACTTACTTTAACCGCTGATTCCGGACATTATTTGGAGAAAGCCAGGAACCTGTTTTATTTTTAATTTAAAAGATTTTAAAAATAAAATTGAAATATTTTGAAAAAAAAATATCAAAAACGTTACCGGATACCAAAATTTCACATACATTTTTTACTCCCAATAATTTCAATGTAAGACCAGTACTTCCCTTAACACCTGTATAATTTTTCTGTCATCGATTATACGCAAAACATCCACCTTGTAACAATTTTTATTTTTATTTTATTTTATTTTAATATTACATTTAGTTTTACAATAGTGACGTATTGCCCATCTCACTAAACGGTGTGTAAAGCCTGTGTTGAGATGGCAATTTACATAGTGGTTGTTAACTAGGTTTTAGTTTATACAATATTGTGAAAATGTCAGATGAAATAAAATCAGTATTTTTAGTTTTTTTTTTAAATTATACAATTCAAGAATGAATGTAGAAGATGAAGGCGAAGCGATACTAATTTTAAGTAATTAATTAATAAAGTTTCAGTTTGACCAAAAGGCATATTATACATATATAAACACAGTAGGCACAATTTTTAGTATGTCATGAAATACTTCTAATGTATATTTTTATTGGAGGTAATCAATGATTTTAATTTTAAAGATAGTTTTGGTTTGTGTGTTTCTAATGTCAATAGGAAGAGAATTGAATAGCTTAATATGTGAGCATCAAGCCAATTTTAACAGTACAAAGGCCATTTTCTGCCGTTTTACAGACTTCATCCCAATATTTCGTAAAATAGCAAAACAGTATCATCGGCAAAAGTTGTGATTTGTCCAAAAATTTGTAGGCTGCATAGATCATTAATATATATTAAGAATAATAAGGGTCCTAAGATGCTACCTTGTGGGACGCCACAAACCGTTTTTTGAGGACGACTATAGGTACTGTTTATTTTAACGAATTGCGTTCGATCTGTTAGATAACTACAGAATAATTGCAGGACTGAAAATCCTATCCTCTTAAGTTTATCTAAAAGTATTTTATGAGTGCACTTAGAACACAAATTGGTCTGTAATTAGTAATTTCAGTTTTTTCCACCTTTAAAAATTGGAGTGATAATACCTTGCTTTAATACATTAGGGAAACAACCTGAGTGAAGCTCTTATTGATTAAAAATTTAAGGGGAAAGGCTATATGAGATTTCATCGATTTTAATAGTTGGCTTGGAATTTTGTCATGTCCAGGTGAGGTCCTCTCTTTCAGTGATTCTATTTTTTTGATAATATCCTCGATCATACCTCTTTTAGAGAATTTTTTTTAAAGTTTCTTTTGGGAGATCATGTGATGATAGCATTTTAAAGCTGCAGTTGATGTTTTCTTTTATTTTACCGGCCAGTTTCGATCCAACGTTTGTAAAAAAGGTATTTGCATGATCGGTAATAGTCTTCGGTTCCGAGTCAAAAGTCACACTCTGAGCATCAATTGTGAGTTGCTTTACTTATTTGCAAAACGTTATATTATTTTGGTCTGACCTTTTATAATTTATTGTCTAGTAATTTACTCTTCCCTAAAACATGTTTTTCTTTTATTAGCGGTGAGCGCTATGCTGACTTAAAGAGATAGTATTTACCACTTATTTCGTACAGGTTCACCGATGAGTTTGTGCCCAAAGTCCACATAGTGAAAATTATTTTTAAAATGTTTGAAACCGCCTACATCCATGAAATGCGTTCGAAGTCTGGAAACTGCATTTGATTTATTTTATGCCCGTTCATTATTTGCGACCTCTAATATCAAAGCTTAATAGATCAGTTTATGGAGAAAACTGAGCTGGTTTGGGGTAAAGTTTTGAGATTGTCAGGCCTTTTTTAGATATACATTTCCGTAGCACATTATTATTTTTATGTATCTCATAATGTTTAGCCAGCAATGTCCCGAATATATTTTTTTACGACTTGTTTACAAAACATCGACTTTTGTCTATTTTTTATAAATATAATTCGCTTGTATTATATATATAAACCTTCCGGAAGAAATTCTCTAAATTACACTGAAAGCCCTATCAAAATCCGTTGAGTAGTTTAGAAGAACTAAGCGCACAAAGATACAGACGCGGATAGGGACTTTATTTTATACTATTTAGAGATGAGTTATGATTGCAATTTTTTAATCATATTTTTTTTATTATGGTTTAATTATTAAAAAAATTCCATGTCTGGACTAATTCTAGTTTATTGTGAGCGTTTTTTTAATAAAAAGTTATATTTCCCAAATTTGTTTTATTTTCAAGCTTCCACACATTTTCGGGATTATCTCAAAGGCTTTAATGAACCACGTCATTCTTTGATATCATAAGTTATATTTTTTGGGCTGTGTACAATGTCTATTTCAGAAATTTACGGATTACAATGTAACACCTTTCATAATACCATTTAATTTGAATTAGCATAAACTGTATTTCGCTGTATTCCGAGATACCCCTAAAAGGCATAAAGCCTTCGCCATTACAAATACTGAAAATGTACATAACTTGAATTTACGACGCGCCTACGAGAAATGACCATAATAACAATATTAATTTTTCTTTGAGGCACTCGGCTTTAAGTGCTCTTCTATTCAACACAGGGCTAAAATTAACTGCTTTATTCTATGGACGTCGCGAAGTGATGATAGTACCTAAAGATTATTATTGACGTGGTCTTATTCCCGTAACGCGGATAACCAAGCGCCTACTTTTGTTCATCGACACGTGGAGTTTATTGCTATCACGACGCTTTGTTGTTATTTTATTGCCGAATTTATTCCTAGCCGCTCTCTCTTCCGTGCAGGGACGGATTATACCATTCGGAGTCCCTTCAACAATGAATACACTAGCTCTACATAGTAGTATATAAAATAATTTCTCTCAAGGCCTATGTCACCTTTGGGGATGCTGTGTGGAGGGTCATTTCAAGGAAAGGTAGGGGAGGTAGTTCAGGGAAGGAGTGGGTAGGTATCTGGGGGTCTGTGTGTCCGGGAGTGACGGGCATATGAATCCATCCCTCCCACTGCGGTGCAAGGTGACAGGTCGAGCGGAGAGCTCAAATGGTCTCACTCAACCAGTATCTCCTGATCCGGCCCGCCACGCATTTAGTGGGCAGATGAATCCGCCGCCAATACCTGGAAAAACCTCACCCCATGAACCCAGGCACCCCTGCTAAGTCACCAAACGTAGCGGACCACTTGGGGACACCTATGGCAGAGTTGTTGGTTATCCAATAAATGGTTCCCGGGCGGCGGTACCCATACCCGCCTCATATTATTGTTGTAATTAAATATCTGTTTAAGGTTTCAGGTCAAAATTCGTCAAAATGCCAAAAAAAAGTAAAATTTACTAGATGTAAAAATAAAACGACTTCAATATATTGGTTAAATTTTGAAGAGCGACAAAAATACAACATATTGTCCTGGAAGACGAAGTAGAAGCCTATGTAATGTCAAATCTATATGGATGGTTCACGTGCTGTCTGCAGGGTGAACATTACCATGGCGATAGCCAACGGAAGGAGAGGGCACCATAAAAAGTTGATGTTTCGACTTTTTGACTCCTCTTTCACCTATCACCTTCGTAAAATCTGAGATATTTAGGACCTTTAATAGTATTTTGATGTATATTACCTAGAAGTTTCCTAATAGATAATCTTTAACAGTTTAAAGAAATTGGTACCTACTTATTTTTGTAAAATTCTACATCTATGCATTCATTCTCTCACGAGTTACCTACGTCGTATTAGGTGAGCTTATTACGTATTCTTTAAAAATGTATTGTACGACGCATTACTTATCCAATTGCGGTACAAAAATTCTTATTTTGACATTCTTAATGTTTGAAAATATATGAGAAAAAACAATGTACCCTAGATATATTAATTTGAGGAAATTTGTATTTTGGTACCCCTGTCAATGTGGATCATATTTCTCCTCGTATTACCGTGCAGTACCGGTAAATCCACCCCTGCCTCTATGCTTTATGAGGTCGCTGGTTTATGCCAAGTCCGCTAAGTCGACTTCGGATTACTTGATTTTCGAATTGAAAACAATGCCCGGTGTTTATGGCAATTCTAGCAGACCCATAAACATATCCATTATTTGTTTGCAAGAGATTAAGAGATCTTAATAGATTGCGACGAATGAAGCTAGCAAAAGGAAACTGGTCTGAATCGGAGTTTTGTAATATTATTTTAGCTGATGTTGGAAAAGGTAATTATTTCAGAAGTTATTAACTCAACATATCCGAATTCTCAGATTTATTTAGTCTGAATATTTTTGACTGCACTGATTGATGACTTTTCGTCATAGATTATAAATCTGAAACTGCGTTCACATTATTGAAAATTGTCTAAATGACTTGTGTGTTATCATTGTCAATAAGTATTATTGACTTTTTGACAGATTTACAACCATGTTCGTGATGTAAATGACTTTATGGGCTGAAAATTGCTGATTTGCTTTTACTCCAAACAGAACAAGTTGGGTATTTAAGAGCTCACGGTTCGAGAATATTTGCTGTTTTAAAGTGAAGATGTGATAATATTATACTGAGAACGAAAATCAAATTTAAATACTTCAATATTAGTTTTTTCTCTTTTATTTTACCATTGACTGAAATGAAATCGCAAGTACCCATTTCAGACCCCTTATCTCCAATCCGGAAAACACAAATGATATATATTTCCATCGAGCCCCGAGAAAAACAATAAAATTCCCCGTCGTGTTATTCTGCAATTAATCGCCTTCCGTCTATCGGCCTCGGCCCAAGCCCAGAGCCAAGCTCGCCCAACTTTTAATTGGGAAACTTTTGTTTGCCTACTTCCACGGCCAAGAAACCGCCGGAACGCGCCGGGAGTTTTTCACCGCGGGGCTATTTTCCTCCCGGATTGTTCCACCGGCGGTATTTTAACAACGTGGTAAAATAACACCAATCAGTGATACGACCCTTGGACTACAGACTGCTTTTTTGTCGTGATTGCATTGCACGCACATTGGGTAAATCGCACAGAAGTCCGAATCGCAACTTAAGCAGGCAAAAAATTTTGTAAAAAAATTCATTCAGTCCATTATCAGAAGTAGATCGGGGTGAAGAATGTATTTACGTATACGTATGTAGAAACGATACCGTCTTTTGCGTTTCAATGTTCTTAGGGCCGGTATTTCAGTATAATTATTGAAAATTAATATGGTTTTCAAGTACCGGATACCAACCATTATTAAGCTTAGCCCTGTCGTCTCTATTGATTTTAATGGGTCCCATTATACCACATTGGATCAAAATTAGAAAAACTTATTCATTCATCTAAGGTTTTAACCTTTTTATTCCTCAAAAATACGTATTTGCTGGAACTGACAGAGTAATAATAGAAGAATATGTGTGAGACGATTTTTGAATGTGATTAAAGTATGGCGTGTGCGTTGCGTTATTCATCCTGCGGAAAAATGGCGTGATGGTTAGTTGGTGAAACTTGACTTTTATTATAAGTAGGTATAATGTATTTACTGCGATCAAAAGTCAAAATTGTATTTTTGGCCAGCTTATAATGGAATTTGGACGATGGTGTATTATTGCAGGTTGGTTTATCACGCTGCGCTGTCCGAATAAGGCCGCGGGTTGTTGTTGGCTCGCTTGCTTTGCCTTTGCCCGCTGGTTATCCTATCCCCGTCCATTGAAACGAGATTCGCGTCGGAAGTTGTTCAGACGATGTTTGTTTTGATTCCGAACGCATTGTTTTTGTTTTCCATCCTCGTCCGTAGTCCGAATACTTACTACCTTAAAACTAATATTTTGCAGCTAGAACCATCAAGCAAGCTCTCTTAACGTTTATACACTAGGAAACATATAACAAGCAGTTCGTTTCATATTCCTGCATTATGTCAGTACTCCTGACATTTCGTATTTAATATAAAATAGGTTTTTTTTACTCAATAAGTTTTTTTATTAATTTTTTTTTTATTTACTTACCAAAAGTTATATATTATGGACAGAAATTATTATATAAAATAGGTTTTTTTTACTCAATAAGTTTTTTTATTAATTTTTTTTTTATTTACTTACCAAAAGTTATATATTATGGACAGAAATTATTGTAAAGTATTATTTTTGGCGGTCGTTCCATACAAAAGAAAATTTCGTTCCTCGTAATTGTAATTTTAAATCCACCCCCTCCGAATGCATATAGTTGTCTTTTATCGCAATTAGGTTAATTCAAAGTATTTTTTTCTAAAAATATTCGTAGTAAGCGTGGCCAGCCGTTATAAAAGTTTACCCTACATATATTAAAGTAAGCAATTTCGAAATAAACATGATTAATTCATTAAATTAAATATTTATTACATGTTTACATCTGATTACTTTCTGTAGTGAAGTATCCATTTATTTATAAAAGTATTCCTTGAATTAAGTGAATTTTTTCTAACATCCATACTTAATAATAATGTTATGATTTGTATAGCGCCATTTTATGAGAAATCACCTCAAGGGCGCTGTAAAATTATGAGTTCATAGCCTTTATCTAATTTTATGATTTACATAGATACAGAAAACGTATTACCTTGCACGTCACGTCAGATAAACACAATTTTATTAGAAAGTTTAAGCTTAGAGAAGATACGACTTTGCACGCAAAGGACACTATACTCTGGATATTGCTTGATTTTACATTTGCTATTTTTTCCTCCATTACTTTTGATATAACATTTTTATTAGATAATTACAGGCAAAAGTAAAGTTGATATTTAT